>NC_090649.1:340299962-340479962 GCF_040937935.1 Hyperolius riggenbachi | reverse complement strand
TATATATATATATATATATATATATATATATATATATATATTTATGCATATCATAAAACGTGAAGCATAAAACCACAAGTATAAATATGCATGAAACATATGTATAAAATCAAATGCAGAGAGATGTCTGCAAGGTTCAAAATTACATCTTCAAAGCATTTCCGTTTTCTATGGATACAACAATATGCATACATTTTATGAACAAATTTTTTTTTTTTTTTTTTTTTAAAGAAAGGAACTAAACAAGACATAGGTAATGGAGCAGATTATAACGATACAACAAGTACAAATAAGTATTGAGTGGGAATAAAAGAGAGGACCAGTCAAAAGACCTTAAAAGCAAAAATAGGTCTAGAGTATAACCATATTCTTATAATTTTGTTAGTATAATTTCTCTAATTGTTCATTCAACCCTTCTGGCGTTAGTATCTTAAAGGGATACTTAAGTCAAAAATAAAAAATGACAGGGTGGGAATGCGAGTGATTCTCCGCGTTCCCAGCCGCTATATCACCCTCTATGCTGCTATAGCGTATATTTTATACGCTATAGCAGCATAGAGGGTGATATAGCGGCTGGGAACGCGGAGAATCACTTGCGTTCCCAACCTGTCGGCGGCTGTTGCCGAACCCGGAAGTAGCCGCCGGTGGGGACAGGAGGATCGGAGCGAGGCTGCGAGGGCACCATACAGCTTCAGGGGGCTGAGGGATGCCCCAGGTGAGTAAAAATCATTTTTTATTTTTGACTTAAGTATCCCTTTAAGGATCTGAATCCAAAACATTTCCTTACTCCTCAGGACCTCAAAAGCGTTCTGTGTTGGGATTGATTCGATGAGCGTGAATTTGAGTGCGAGTGGATTGCAGTTATGGAAGGAACCGAAGTGACGTGATACACTGTGAAGTGAATAATTTTTCAGTATGTTATGTTTATGTTGCCCAATTCTGTTCCGGACTAGTTGGGTGGTGCGGCCTACACATTGTAGATTACACGGACAATAGATGACGTAGATAACATTTCTGGAGGAGCAAGTAATAGTTTGTTTAATACCATATTCAATTTTTGTAGTGTTCGATTTAAAGAGACTCCGTAACAAAAATTGCATCCTGTTTTTTATCATCCTACAAGTTCCAAAAGCTATTCTAATGTGTTCTGGCTTACTGCAACACTTTCTGCTATCACAGTCTCTGTAATAAATCAATGTATCTTTCCCCTGTCAGACTTGTCGGCCTGTGTCTGTAAGGCTGCCAAGTTCTTCAGTGTTGTGGTTCTGCTATGAACTCCCCCTTTCAGGCCCCTCTCTGCACACTGCCTGTGTGATATTTAGATTAGTGCAGCTTCTCTCTGCTCTCTTATCTTTTACAAGCTGGATAAATCGTCCTCTGAGCTGGCTGGGCTTTCACATACTGAGGAAATTCAGACAAGGGCAAAGCTGTTTGCAGGAAGAAAAGAGCAGCCTGAAACTTCAGTGCATGAGAGATGCAGGGGGAAAGAAACACACAAATGATCTCTTGAGATTCAAAACGAAGGGTGTATACAGCCTGCTTGTGTATGGATGTATTTTGTATGTGTGGACATACTGTACATCAACCTACTTCCTGTTTTGGTGGCCATTTTGTTTGTTTATAAACTTTTTAAAACGGTTTTTAACCACTTTTAATGCGGCGGGGAGCGGCGAAATTGTAACAGAGGGTAATAGGAGATGTCCCCTAACGCACTGGTATGTTTACTTTTGTGCGATTTTAACAATACAGATTCTCTTTAAAGCTGTTGGTAAAGTTGATGAACTTGCAGGCAGTGCATCTAGGGTTTTTGCAAGGGAAAGAACCGGGAGCAGTGGGGAAGGGAGTTTCAGTATTGCTAGGAATTTGGTGGCGGTGTTTGCTGGGAGCTAGAAGGCTCTTTGTAACGATTGGTGTCAGCAAGAACAGATTTTCTGATTATTGGTGATCTGCAGTATCACCAATAATACAGATACTATACCTGATTATGTGGTGATCTGCAGAATCACCAATAATGCGAGTATAGCGAGACACAGGACAACCAGATGTAAGGATAGGTGTTTGGTGCAACAGTAATACAGATAGAGATACCAACTCCCACAGAGAAGCTGGTAGAGGGAGATATCTCTATAGAACACAGGGATCAGCACTCCAGCAAGCTGGAGATGCAGATGAACTAGTAATCAGTTCACCCGAGGAGCGGGTGGTGCACAGTAAGACAATGTATACTGATCACCCGAGGAGCGGGTGATTCAGACTGTACTGCAGCAGGTGATCACCTGAGGGGCAGGAGATCAAGACTGTACTGCAGCTCCTAATCACCTGAGGAGCAGGTGATGAGGACAGTACCGTAGTTACTAGTCACCTGAGGAGCAGGTGATTAACACTGTACTGCAGCTACTGGTCACCTGAGGAGCAGGTGATTAAGCTGTACAGAGAATCCCTCACCAGGGACTAGGCCCACTGGTGAGGGCAGGAGAGTCAGACAAGCAGATTCAGCAACAAACGGACAGATCCGGTACAAAGACAGAAGGCTTAAATCAGAGTAGTGTTCAGGCTGAGTCGGCAACAGGATCAGATAGGCAGAAGCACAGAATCAGTAAGCAGAAGAGTAGTCAAGGCTAGCAGAAGGTCATAACAAATAATACAATTCAATTAGTACTTTAGCTATCAACAGAATCTGACTAAGTGCCCCAGCTCCTGCTGGTTCTAGCACACTTTGGGATCTGGCTAAGGTCTGAGTGCTAACACGTAGCATTTGCAACAGCAGACGAGGAGCTACTGACAGGCAGGTCCTATATATACTGAAAGCGCCCCACAGCGCCGCCCCAGTCACTCAGCCAATCATGAGCACTGCTGGAGTCAGCTGACCGGCCGATCAGCTGACTCCCCTTCTATTTGCATAAAGGTCCTGGCGCACGCGTGTAGCACTCAGTCTATGTGCAACTGAAGGACCAGACAAAACTCCACCATGTAACTGCGCGGCGAAGGCCACCGGCTGAGACGCTGAGACAGCCGCCATGCCGCTCACCGCTGTGGCGGCATTTCCGCTATCTATTACAAACTTGAGGTTAGGTGCCCTTTTAAAGTAAGCAGTGGGGTTTTTGGTAGCATTAATTTTAGGTGGGGATCCTGTGCAAGGATCTCCCACCTATTTTGCAAAACAGATCTAATCTGTATGTGTTGTTTGCTAAATCCTGTAATGAATCTGGGAAAAGAAGTCGGTACGGATGAAGGTGTTGGTGCCGTGGTTTTGGTGGTGGTAGTGGTGGCTTTCCATGTAGCGTCCTTTGATGAGTTTTTTGGGATATCCGCGTTCGATATGTTCATTTATTGACTATTAATTGAATTAACTATTGAACAAAGTACATGCAAGGATACATTGATGTAGTATATCTATCTCACTTTTCATCTTTCAACTGTTCCTGACATACTACACTATATTGGGCTATCGATTTCTTTCTACTTTTGAAGCTCTTTACCATGTTGTGTATGCGTCTCAGTGTTGCGAGCCTCTCATTTATCTTTCTGACTTTAGCCTCTAATTGAGCAACACGCACACACCCAGGGCAACAGTAAACACCCTCAATCTGCTGATCAAGGCATGCATACATGTTGCAGTATGTACATTGTACTGCATTGTCCAACATGATGACTATGGTGTGGGGAAAAATGACTTAATGTAAACTGTGGTGGTAAAAGATGAAGCGGGAGAGTGAGTGAAGCGGGGGTGGAGGAGAGGGAGAGTGAGTGAAGCGGGAGAGTGGGGGTTCTTGGAGAACTGGGCAGACTCTTCAGTCGGCTGCAGGCTCTACTGTAGGCACAGCCTGCACCTAAACGTGGAGTGTGCGGCTGTGCTGGGGGAGAAGATGGTTAGAAGGTTAGAGAAGTTTGCAAACTAGGACGAGGGGGGTAGGAGCAGAGACTACATGGGGGTTAAACAGAGTAGATAGTCAATGGGATCCTGGGAATCTAGAGATTGGAGAGGGGGGTATGGGGAGCTCAAAGAGTAAGGAGGTGATTAAACCTTCTACTGCTTCAATATGTACTACAAAAAAGGTAAAGTGTGGTGGTAATAATATAAAATGCATGCTAACCATTGATTAGAAGCCTTTCAAATAAGATTGGTGAACTGCATACCGGCCCAACTTTCTGAGATAAGTGGGACACTTAAGACACGCCCCTGCCACATCCCTAACCACACCATACCCCAAAACATGCATACGATAAGGAATTTATAAGCAACAGGTACGTACGTTATTCAAATAACACAAGCAATATGTTAAAGAGACTATGTAGCGAGAATAAATCTCGCTTCAGACCTCATAGATAGCAGGGGCATGTGTGCCCCTGCTAAAACGCCGCTATCCCGCGGCTTAACGGGGGTCCCTTCACCCCCAAATCCCCCTCAGTGCAGCGGTGGAGCGCTTCTGCATTGGGGCAGGGCTAACCGCCGCAGCCCTGCCCCACGCGCGTCTGTCAGCGCGTATCTCCGCCTCTCCCCCGCCCCTCTGTCTTCCTTCACTGAGAGGGGCGGGGGAGAGGCGGCGATGCGCCGCTGATAGACGCGCTGTGAGGCAGGGCTGCAGCCGTTAGCCCTGCCTCCAGCAGCAGTAAAATCTACGACCAATTTGGTCGTTGATTTTGCCGGGGGGGGGGGGGGATTTGGGGGGTGAAGAGACCCCCGTTTAGCCGCGGGATAGCGGCGTTTTAGCATGAGCTCTGAAGCGAGAATTATTCTCGCTTCAGTGTCTTTTTAAGTCAGTGGGTAGGAATAAAGTTTGGCATTGCATGCTGTAGTGGGTGTTCAGTTGTAGGGAGTGCTAATTAATGCAGGTATGTGCTATGCTGCAGTCCATTCAGTGAGTTCTGAGCAGCAGCTGGTAATAGGTGATCACTTGCATCACCCTCCTCCCTCCCAATAACTTCACACACATAATACTGGACTTCCTTGCACTTCTCCTCATTTTGTTCCCCTCACTACTCACACTAGATCATCTCTAGTGAATACCTGACCTATAGCCTTTGCATGTTCACTAATTTTCCTCCCTATGCTTCACCCCACACACCCCTACACAGATGTTATACTACTGAACAAGATTGTACAGTGTATGGGGAGTTAATGTGCATTGGCAGCATATGCATGTCGGAGTGAAGCATTATTAGCAGTTTAACATCTCTTCCAGAAGCTGCAGATGTATTGACACTTAGGGTCTGTTCCCACCACACGCAGAATGGATGCAGAAAAACTGACGCCAATGAATGTCTATGTGCCTGTTTCCACTGAACGCGATTTTTCTGATGCAGATTTTCCCATAGGCATTCATTGGAGTCAGTTTTTCTGCATCCATTCTTCAGCCAATCTGCGTATAGTGGAAACAGGCCCTTACAGTGCACAGGGCTGTGGAGTCGGTACAAAAATCTTCCGACTCCAACTCCGGGTACCCAAAATGGCTCCAACTCCTCGACTCTGACTCCTTAGTCTAATACTTAACAGGGCTGTGGATTTTGTACAAAAATCATCCGACTCTGACTCCTCAGTTTATAAAATCGACGACTCCGATTTCCCCGACTCCAACTCCTTGGCTCGAACTCCGACTCCACAGCCCTGACAGTGCAGCAGGGTAGTTCATCTGTAAAACATACTCTGTCAGGTAAGCCCATCTAGCTAGTAATACACTTTGTGTAAAATGGGGGGTTTTAGCTTCTAGCTCATCAGACTTTCACATGGCTCTTCCTCAAATGCTATAGCGACCAATAAATCATCCCCATTATTTGATCGTGTCCCAGCAGTCTTGTTGCAGGGGCTGCAGCATCATCCACAATACAGGACTATCAGATGTGAGCTGGCTCAGCAGAAACACTCTCATATCCTGTGGATGGCAGGCGAGCTGGCTGCAGCCATGCTGTTTGTATCTCCTGCGTGCTGTACAGAGCAGAGCCATGCAGCCTGTGTCTGGCTGCCAGAAAGCATGTGGCACTGAACAGTACAGCAGGCAGCAGCTGATAGTGGCTGCAGACAGCTCACTCCTCTCTTGCCATCCACCGAAACTACCAGAGCACAAAGTGATTTGCTTACCTCGTGCTAAACACGAGCAGAGCTGAAGGAGGCTGAACTGCACAGAGCTGGAGGGGAGCTGTCACATCAGGAGGAGGATCTGGGCAGGCAGCACCAGTCCCTTCCCATACAATCAGCAGCACAGTGCTACCTTCTGTGAGGACAGGACGGGAGAATGCAAGACAGAAGGAAGAAACCTGGGACATCATAGGGAGGGGGCGGGACCCGGGATTTAGGGGAGGAAACCGGGATAGTCTCGCCCAAATCGGGTCGGTTGTGAGCTCTGGAGCTGCTGATGAAAGATAATGACTATGATATTGTAGGTGTAACAGAAACATGGATAGATGCTAGCCATTTGTATGGCAAATTTCGAAGATTATAGTGTTTTTAGAAAAGCTAGATCCAATAAAAAAGGAGTGTGTGTGTGTGTGTGTGGGGGGGGGGGGGGGGGGGGGTCTGTATGTTAAGACTTCCTTATCTCCAGTTTTGAAGGATGAGGACTGAGGACTGTGACAGAGTGGAATCTTTATGAGTTAGTGTTTATGTTGGAAACAAGAGTCGTCAATTGCTTTTTGGAGTCTGGTATAAACCTCCGCACATAAATGAAATGGAGGAACTGCAATTACTGCTGCAGATTGAAAAAACTGGTAGCAAAAGCTAGCTAGGGTCAAAATTATGGGTGATTTTTAACTGGGAAATTGAAGCCACTCGCTCTAGTAAAAGTGGCAGATTTATATCAACACTGCAAGACTATTTCCTAACTCATATGGTAACCAAACCAACCAGGGTAGATGCCCTGCTGGAATTGGTCATTTCAAATAGACCAGATGTTATATCTAATGTGCAAGTTCGAGAACATTTGGGAAATAGTGACCATAATATGGTAACTTTTGACCTACTACTCAACATGGTTGTGAACAAGGGGACAACTAAAACTATGAATTTTAAAAAGGCTAACTTGCTGAGACATTTTAAAAAGGCTAAGGGCCCGTTTACACTGCACGCGTTTCCAGCCGCGTTTTGGAAACGCATGCAGGTGGCCGATACGCACGACATCAGACATTGCATAGAGTGCAATGTCTGATGTTCACACTGCATGCGTTCCAGACCTGTGCGATCCGGGAACTCATGCTGCACGCAGATTTTGCTAAAACGCGTGGCTGTCCCATTCACTTTTCAGTGATGGGATTAGCCACGCAACGCACACAAACGCGGATGGCCATGCGTTCGTACGCGTTGCAGTCCGCGCGCGTTCCGCACACATGGCCATCCGCATTTGTGATCTGAACGGGCCCTAAGGGACTTGCTGAGACTAGTACACTGGGAGGGTAAATTACAGGGCAAGGACACTGAAAGTAAATGGCAAACTTTTAAACAGATTTTTAATGACTATTGTAGAATGTACATACCTTATGTAAATAAAAATTCTAGATCTAAAAAAAAAAAGGCCAGTATGGATAAATTATATTGTTTTAGACATGAAGTGTAAAAAGAATGCCTTTAGTGCCCTAAAGAATGAGGGGACTGCATCTGCACTAAAGAATCATAGGGAATGTAACAAAAACTGCAAAAAAAAAGTTGTGAAACCGGAAGTGGAAAAAAAGTGGCTAGTGTTTATAAAGTAAAATCTCAAAGTTTTACAAATTAACTCTAAGGGCCCATTTCCACTTGTGCGGTGCAGAATCGCAGCTGATTCCCCTCTGACGAAATTGCATACGGGTGCGATTCCGAATGCGTATTTTACAGTGATTTCGCATGCGATTTCACATAGGTTAGTATATGCGATTTTAACCATGTCACTGCCTGTGTGATTTAACATTAGTTTGTATGCGAAATCGCATGCAAAATCGCGGTAAAATCCACTTGCCAAAACCGCATGCAATTTCCCTATTAAATACATTAGCGGCGATTCGCATAGCGGTGTGCGGGGTGCGAATTCTGAGGGCTCTTCCGTGCAGATTTCTCCCACACAGAAAAACGCTCAGGATTACTGACAAGTGGAAACAGATAAAGTGTAGAGAAACCGAGAGCCCAATATAGTGTAGTATGGTAATCATAAATGAAGTAAAGGTTATCGTGAGAAAATTATACTCACAAACATGGGTTACCACAATGGCAACCACTGTATAGGCAGGTGAGGAGATTAGACCTGTCCTCACCCAGGGATAAGAAGTTGCTCTCTGTAGATCAGAAAAAAGGGGTAGATCACCCCTCCACCAGGGGTGGACACGGTATAGCAGTAGGAGAACAGAGGCGCCAGCAGGATAAAAGCGGATAAAAACTTTAAAATTTGCTGGGAGGAAGTGGTGGACTTGCCTCCATAAAGCAGACACGAAAGACTGTCTGAATAGTAGCAATCACATTTATTAAATGGTACCCCAAAAAAGTGCAACGCATTTCGCAGGTCCAGCCCGCTTCATCCGGCAATAAAAGTGGGGACAAAACAGAATTTCGGCAACAGCCGGTGTAGCGCCTCACTGGTACTTGAGCCAGTCGGACGTAGTGCGCATGCACACACTCCGCCAATGGGAGCCTACTTCACCTGCGCAAGCACTATTGCGCAGGTGCAGAATGTTCCTGGCTGTGGGAGTGGCATGCGGCCAGACTGCGCTGACTGTCTGAATTACCGGGACTCGTAGCAGAACATCCAGGTGGCGGAGAAGGACAGCGAATGGAGGGGGCTGGAGGAAGCCCCAGGTATGTATAAAACGTTTCTTTTCATCTGTCTCGGGTACCCTTTAATTAGTAGTCAATAAACCAAATGTTAACATCATATCAAATGATTTGATTTCATGAGCAAAGGGAGTGCATACATTTGCATAAACCAGCGTCAACGCAGAATTATTTCCATCTCATTGACCATCTCTCAGTGACCCAGCTACACATCAGGCTTTATTCTTACAGCATAGATGTTGTTTAGTGTGTATATATGTATATATATATATATATATATATATTTGCAAAAGTATTCGGCCCCCTTAAAGTTTTCCACATTTTGTCATATTACTGCCACAAACATGAATCAATTTTATTGGAATTCCACATGAAAGGCCAATACAAAGTGGTGTACACATGAGAAGTGGAACGAAAATCATACATGATTCAAATTTTATTTTTTTTACAAATTAATAACTGCAAAGTGGGGTGTGCGTAATTACTCGGCCCCCTTTGGTCTGAGTGCAGTAAGTTGCCTATAGACATTGCCTGATGAGTGCTAATGACTAAATAGAGTGCACCTGTGTTTAATCTAATGTCAGTACAAATACAGCTGCTCTGTGACGGCCTCAGAGGTTGTCTAATGGCCCATACTCACGGGCTGCAAAAGTGGCCTGTCGCCAGCACACGTGAGCGTGTGCGCGACAGGCTGGCGACAGCTCGTCGCCAGGTCCCTCCGCATACACACGGCGGAGGGACCTGGCAACTATGCGACGGAAGCTGTCGCTGTTGTCCCTCCCCCCGCCGGAAGCGCCGTCTATTTGCTATTATGTTGCTGTCGCTAATCTGCGTACTCACGCGGACTAGTGACAGTTGCGGCGGAGATGCGGCGGCGACTGCCGCCAGGCGATTGCCCGCGCCAATCGCCTGGCGACATTGACTGGCGACAGTTCGGGGTGCGCGCCCATGCAACGCCGCATACTCACGGGCGACCTGTCGCCACAACACGCGCGCGACGCATGTTGCGGCGACAATTGTAGCGCGTGAGTATGGGCCATAAGAGAATATTGGGAGCAACAACGCCATGAAGTCCAAATAACACACCAGACAGGTCAGAGATAAAGTTATTGAGAAATTTAAAGCAGGCTTAGACTACAAAAAGATTTCCAAAGCCTTGAACATCCCACGGAGCACTGTTCAAGCGATCATTCAGAAATGGAAGGAGTATGGCACAACTGTAAACCTACCAAGACAAGGCTTTCCACCTAAACTCGCAGGCCAAACTAGGAGAACGCTGATCAGAAATGCAGTCAAGAGGCCCATGGTGACTCTGGACGAGCTGCAGAGATCTACAGCTCAGGTGGGGGAATCTGTCCATAGGACAACTATTAGTTGTGCACTGCACAAAGTTGGCCTTTGTGGAAGAGTGGCGAGAAGAAAGCCATTGTTAACAGAAAAGCATAAGTAGTCCTGTTTTCAGTTTGCCACAAGCCGTGTGGAGGACACGGCAAACATGTGGAAGAAGGTGCTCTGGTCAGATGAGACCAAAATTGAACTTTTTGGCCAAAATGCAAAACGCTATAGGTGGCGGAAAACTAACACTGCACATCACTCTGAACACACCATCCCCACTGCCAAATATGGTGGTGGCAGCATCATGCTCTGGGGGTGCTTCTCTTCAGCAGGGACAGGGAAGCTGTTCAGAGTTGATGGGAAGATGGATGGAGCCAAATACAAGGCAATCTTGGAAGAAAACTTGATACTGGGGCGGAGGTTCACCTTCCAGCAGGACAATGACCCTAAACATAAAGCCAGGGCAACAATGGAATGGTTTAAAACAAAACTTATCCATGTGTTAGGATGGCGCAGTCAAAGTCCAGATCTAAATCTAATTGAGAATCTGTGGCAAGATCTGAAAACCGCTGTTCACAAACGCTGTCCATCTAATCTGACTGAGCTGCAGCTGTTTTGCAAAGAATGGGCAAGGATTTCAGTCTCCAGATGAGCAAAGCTGGTAGAGACATACAATAAAAGGCTGGCAATTGTAATTGCAGCAAAAGGTGGTTCTACGAAATATTGACTCAGGGGGCTGAATAATTACGCACACCCCAGTTTGCAGTTATTTATTTGTAAAAAATGTTTGGAATCATGTATGATTTGCGTTCCACTTCTCACGTGTACACCACTTTGTATTGGTCTTTCATTTTGAATTCCAATAAAATTGATTCAAGTTTGTGGCAGTAATGTGACAAAATGTGGAAAACTTCAAGGGGGCCGAACACACACAGAAGTTTCCAGGCCATGGACCCAAAATTTCAACATTTTGGTCCCCGAGCCACTTAGTTATCACTTTTGCCTTATGACACAGTGCTCCATCATGCTGGAAAATGCATTGTTCTTCACCAAACTGTTGTTGGATTGTTGGAAGAAGTTGTTGTTGGAGGGTGTTTTGGTACCATTTTTTATTCATGGCTGTGTTTTTTGGCAACATTGTGCGTGAGCCCACTCCCTTGGATGAGAAGCAACCCCACACATGATTGGTCTCAGGATGCTTTACTGTTTGCATGACACAGGACTGATGGTAGCGCTCACCTTTTCTTCTCCTGACAAGCCTTTTTCCAGATGCCCCAAACAATCGGAAAGGGGCTTCATCGGAAAATATGACTTTGCCCCAGTCCTCAGCAGTCCATTCGCCATACTTTCTGCAGAAGATCAATCTGTCACTGATGTTTTTTTGGGAGAGAAGTGGCTTCTTTCCTGCCCTTCTTGACACCAGGCCATCTTCCAAAAGTCTTCGCCTCACTGTGAGTGCAGATGCACTAACACCTGCCTGCTGCCATTCCTGAGCAACCTCTGCACTGGTTGCACTCCGATCCCGCAGCTGAATCCTCTTTAGGAGACAATCCTGGCGCTTGCTGGACTTTCTTGAGCGCCCTGAAGCCTTCTTAACAAGAATTGAACCTCTTTCCTTGAAGTTCTTGATGATCCTATAAATTGTTGATTTAGGTGCAATCTTAGTAGCCACAATATTCATGCCTGTGAAGCCATTTTTATGATGTGCAATGATGGCTGCATGCGTTTCTTTGCTGGTCACCATGGTTAACAATGGAAGATCAATGATTTCAAGCATCACCCTCCTTTTCACATGTCAAGTCTGCCATTCTAACCAAATTAGCCTGACATAATGATCTCCAGCCTTGTGCTCGTCAACATTCTCACCTGAGTTAACAAGACGATTACTGAAATGATCTCGGCAGGTCCTTTAATGACAGCAGTGCAATGCAGTGGAAAGCTTTTTTTTTTTTTTTTGGATTCAGTTAATTTTCATGGCAAAGAAGGAATTCATCTGAACACTCTTCATAACATTTTGGAGTATATGCAAATTGCTGTTATAAAAACTTAAGCACCAACTTTTCTAATTTCCAATATTTTTGACAGTCTTAAAACTTTTGGCCAGGACTGTATAAATACAGTACATCAGAGGACAATACACCTTGACAGATGAGCATTTTGTCCCCTAGGGTTGTACAATGGACAAAGGAACATGATTTGCGTGTGGAGGAAAAAAAGTTTTTGCCATCTATTTAGAAAGGGATCCTTCACAGTGAGAGTGGTTAAAATCTGGAAAAATTTTCTGACTGCCATCTGGAGTCTGGAAGGAATCTTTTCCTTTTAAGGCTAATTGGCCCAGGCCTTGTAAGGTTTTTCGCCTTTGTGTTCTATTTTTTATTTTATTTATTTTTTTCTGCTTAGACTTAAAGCGGAATATAACCCTGCATTTCAACTTTGCTCTAAAACATTATTTACAGTATATTATATGCAACCAGCATTTTTTTTTTTACTAGACCAGCATTGGAAGGGTTACACAGGGCTTTAAAGTTCCTTTAGATTTCTGCAGACGCATCCGAAGCTGAAAAGAGATACATTTTGTTTACAGAAATGTATCTAATTGTTGAATGTGACTCATCTCTCTGACTGAGAAGGAGCTTGGAGGACTGCCAAAGAGTGTGTAACTGTTTATCAATAGATACATAGAATGTAACAATCTGAACTTCTGCATATCTCTCCACGGAACTTGAAACGTCTGTGTTTAACCCTTCCAATACTGGTCTAGTAAAAAAAAATGCTTTTTGCATATAATATGCTGTAAATAATATTTTAGAGCAAAGTTGAAATGCAGGGTTATATTCCGCTTTAATGAACGGATGTCTTCTTTTCAACCAAGCTACTAACTATGTAAATATATATATATATATATATATATATATATATATATATATATATATATATATATATATATATATATATATATACACACATATTATTGCCCATTAGTGCTGCCCATAATTATTCATACCCTTGGCAAATTTTCACTTAGTAACTTTTATTCAGCCAGCAAGCTTTTTTTTTTTTTTTTTACGGGAAATGAAATGAGTGTCTCCCAAAAGATAAGACGATGTACACGAGGCATTATTGTGGAAAAAACACATTTCTCAGCTTTTATTTACATTTGTGCAAAAGGTGACCAGTCCAAAATGATTCATACCCTTGACAAACAAACAGTCTGTGGGATAATCCAGAGTTCTATACCATTCCAAATAGATCAAGCTGTTCTAAAGCATCCTAATTACCCTGATTAATTAGGAACAGCTGTTTTCAGCAACTCAACAGGTGAAAAACAGCTCTCTGCAGTTGGTTTGTAGACAGTCATGGCTAAGACAAAGGAGCTCAGTGAGGACCTGCGGCTGCGCATTGTGGCTGCTCACAAGTCAGGAAAGGGCTATAAGGCCATTTCTAACCTTTTCAAGTTCCAGTGGCTACAGTACAAAGTATTAAATAATATAAGATGTTCCGCACTGAAAAATCTCAGAGTACGTGGTTGGAAGCCAAAAGCGACACCTGTACTGGCCAGTGGGATTGTGAGAGAGGTGAAAAAGAAACCAAGGATCACCACAAAGGCCATCCTGGTGAATCTGGGCTCTGCTAGTGGCTATGTCTCGAGGCAGACAATCCAACGGACACTGCACATTGCTGGGTTCCATGGATGCAGACCAAGGAGGACGCCACTTCTCCATATAAGACATGCAAAAGCTCGCTTGGCATTTGCAAATGCTCATCTGGACAAAGAAGAATACTCCTGGTCACTGTGTTATGGTCAGATGAAACAAAAAATGAATAGTTTGGTCACAATGATGTTTGCTTCATTTGGCGTAAAGAAGGAGAAGCCTTCAACCAAAAGAACACCATCCCCACTGTCAAACATGGTGGTGGGAACCTAATGCTTTGGAGGTATTTTTCAGCCAATGGACCAAGGAACCTAATCACAGTAAACGGCACCATAAAAAAGAGCAATACATGAGGATTCTCAACGACCACATCAGGCAGTCTGCAGAGAAACTTGCCCTTGGGCATCAGTGGACATTTCAGCATGGCAATGACCCAAAACACACAGCAAAAGTGAAGAAATGGTTAGCAGACAACAACATTAACGTTTTTGAGTTGCCCAGCCAGAGTCCTGACTTGAATCCAATTGAGAATCTGTGGAAGGAGCTAAGGATCAGGTGATGGCAAAAAGATCCTCCAACCTGAAAGATTTGGAGCTCATTACTAAAGATGAATGGGCAAAAATACCTGTGGAGACATGAAAAAAGCTGGTTTGTAATTATAAGAAGCGTCTGATTGCTGCAATAGCCAATAAAGGCTTTTCTATTGATTATTGAGAAGGGTATGAATAACTTTAGACCGGACACTTTTTGCTTAAATGTAAATAAAAGCTGATAATTTTTTTTCCCCCACAATAATGCCTATTGTACATCGTCTTATTATCTTTTGGGAGACACCTATGTTTTTTCCCATCAAAAAATGACTTGCTCATTGAATAAATGTAACGAAGTAAAAATTTGCCACAGTGGAATAAATCTGCATCCTGTTCTTCACAATTGGTGCATAAAGGTTGGTAGTGGCGCGGTGGTATCTTATATATTATATTGAAGGCATATTTGACCCTAAAAATGAACGAGATGGGATTCCCTCCACTTCTCACAAATTATAACTGTTTGAACTTGCCTTCATTTATCTTGTCCCCAATTTGCTTTCCAGGTAGCTACTTTTCCTTGGAAACTGCTACTGTATGTGCCTTAGAGGTTACGTGTGCCTGTGCTAGATTTCTCTGTAGCTCTGATATGGAGAGACCACCTTTTGGATTTAAAAAAATAAGCAACTGTTAGCAGGGCTGTTGAGTTGGAGTCGAATACATTTTTGGGTACCTTGGGTTGGAGTCGTACAAAAATGCACCGACTCCTAATAAATTTAAACTGTGATTAAAGAAAAAATATATGTTCTATTTTTCTAATAGTCGTCATAAATAACTTGTATATAAAGTAATAGCAGTGCTAGCCAATCAAAAAGTTAATTGTGCTGCTGCAATAAAGCAGTCACCATATTTTTAACATTTGATATATATATGTATATGTATGTATATATGTGTGTGTGTAAATATGTGTATGTATATGTATGTGAATGTGTATATGTATGTGTGTATATATATATATATATATATATATATATATATATATATATATATATATATATAATATGTGTGTGTATATATATATATATATTATACAGGATCTTCTCAAAAAATTAGCATATTGTGATAAAGTTCATTATTTTCTGTAATGTACTGATAAACTTTAGACTTTCATATATTTTAGATTCATTACACACAACTGAAGTAGTTCAAAGCCTTTTATTGTTTTAATATTGATGATTTTGGCGTAAAGCTCATGAAAACCCAACAATTGAGGAAGATTGTAGAGATGGACCGATTCCAGACCTTGGGGGACCTGTGGAAGCAGTGGACTGAGTCTGGAGTAGAAACATCCAGAGCCACAGTGTACAAGCGTGTGCAGGAAATGGGCTACAGGTGCCGCATTCCCCAGGTCAAGCCACTTTTGAACCAGAAACAGCGGCAGAAGCGCTGATTAAACTGATTATGACTGTATTTACAATAAATAACATCTGTTGTAAAAAACAAAAAAAATGGTCAATGAGATGCTTATAGTTCTGTGTTGATGCAGGTTTATGCAAATATATGCAGCTTGAAAATTGACTAATCAAATTCCACTTTTGCAAAAGTTGATTGGCCCATTTAAAAGCTGCATACATTTTCATACAAAGTTTGCATAATCCTGCTACAACTCAGAATTGTTTGCATCTCATTGATCTTCCCTAGTCACTATTACGACATCCAACGGAGCTACTTTATCATTCTATATGTATTTTAGTATATTACAAAAAATCCTTATTTTATTTTAGCTCTAGTGCATTTGACTGTTAACGCATGTAACTATTAGCTCCTGTACCATTTCTACATGATTTTCAAATGCCCTTAGCTTATGAAATCAATTAATTTCATATGTTATTCAATTTGGGCTTGGTAACTTCAAATTAAGTTATGTAAAGTTGTACTGTTCTACATATGCACTCCCTGCAGTGCATAAAGAACATGTAACAGTGCGGGAAGAATCCTCATTCTCAACTGCAGAGTACCCCTGCATCACTGCTAGATGTACAATTACAGTTAGATTGTTAGTTTTTTGCTATATTTACTTATAGTACTCAAGTACTCAGCATCAACATGGGTTTACTAAAGACAGGTCCTGTTTGACTAACATGCTCAGCTTTTATGAGGTAGTGAATGCTAATATGGATATTGGGAATGCTGTAGATGTGATATACTTGGACTTTGCAAAGGCCTTCGACACTGTTCCCCACAGAAGTCTGGTGCAAAAGTTGAGGATGCAAGGACTGGGGAAGAGTCTGTGTGCATGGATAGGGAACTGGCTAATGGACAGAAAACAAAGAGTTGTGGTCAATGGATCGTACTCAAAATGGGAGACTGTTAGCAGTGGGGTCCCACAGGGGTCTGTACTGCGTCCAGTGCTCTTCAATTTATTTATTAATGTCCTAGTAGATGCAGTAGTGAGCAATGTTGCTATTTTTGCAGATGATACAAAATTGTGCAGAATCATCAACTCTCAGGAAGATAGTGTCATATTGCAACAGGATCTGGATAGGATGGCTATATGGGCACATACATGGCAGATGAAGTTCAATGTTGACAAATGTAAAGTCATGCATTTTGGTCGTACCAATGGTCTAGCACCATACAAAATAAATGGGATACAGTTGGGGACATCAAACTTGGCGAAGGACTTAGGAGTACTCATCGACAACAAGTTAAATAATCGTACTCAATGCCAAGCCGCTGCAGCTAAAGCGAACAAAATTTTGGGATGCATTAAAAGGGAAATACAAACTCGAGATGCTAGCATAATATTGCCCCTGTTTAACTCCCTAGTAAGGCCACATCTGGAATATGGAATTCAGTTCTGGGCACCACATTACAAAAAAGATATTGCAGTTTTAGAGCAGGTGCAGAGGCGAGCTACAAAATTGATACGTGGGATGGAAGATCTCGCTTACCAAGAAAGGTTAGATAAACTGGGTTTATTTAGTCTAGAGAAAAGACGCCTTAGAGGAGATCTAATTAACATATATAAATACATCAGAGGGCAATATAATAGCTTGGCGAATGAGCTTTTTGTCCCTAGGCCTTCTCAAAGGACTAGAGGACATTTATTTAGGAAAGGGTTCTTTACAGTAAGAGTGATTAAGATGTGGAATGCATTGCCACAGGAAGTCGTTATAGCAAACTCTATACCTGCATTTAAAGGGGGCTTAGATGCTTTCCTTGCGTTGAAAGACATCCATGGCTACAATTACTAGGTTATGCCTAATGATGTTGATCCAGGGATTTTATCTGATTGCCATCTGGAGTCAGGAAGGAATTTTTCCCTTTTGGGGCTAATTGGACCATGCCTTGTGGGGGTTTTTTTCGCCTTCCTCTGGATCAACAGGGATATGTGAGGGAGCAGGCTGGAGTTGTACTTTGTACTGGTTGAACTCGATGGACGTATGTCTTTTTTCAACCAAAATAACTATGTAACTATGTAAGTGCTCGCAAACATAAGACTTGATTTGCTCATATTGGGAGTTGGGCACCAGATACTTCAGTTGAAGTTCCTGGAATGACAACTATATATGTTCCTCTTAATTTAGTAACATACTAAATTTCCTAATACCCTTGTCCTCCTAATTATTTTAGGCTTCGTGCATCATCCCAGGGGCATAGTCTGGATGACCCCAAAGAGGCATGCACTTCGATATCCTCCATGGCAATCTAAAAGTCTTATGCAATTCCTTACATGTCAGCACGGTGGCGTAGTGGTTAGCTCTCTTGCCTTGCAGCACTGGGTCCCTGGTTCGAATCCCAGCCAGGGCACTATCTGCAAAGAGTTTGTATGTTCTCTCCGTGTCTGCATGGGTTTCCTCCGGGCACTCCGGTTTCCTCCCACATTCCAAAAACATACGGATAAGTTAATTGGCTCCCCCTAAAAAAAATTGGCCCTAGACTACAGTACTTACACTACTACATAATATAGATATATGGCAATAGTAGGGATTAGATTTGTGAGCTCTTTGAGGGACAGTTAGTGACGATATATATATATACACTGTACAGCGCTGCGTAATATGTTGGCCCTATATAAATAATAATAATAATAATATCTCGTAGAAGTTGGCTCTGTTTTAATCTAAAGGTGGCCATGCACCAACAGATGGATCCCTCTCTGATCAGAGAGGGATCGTATGGCTGCCTTTACTGCATACAGATTGTGAATCGATTTCAGCATGAAACCGATCACAATCTGTGGAGCCGCCGCCCGCATACATTACCTGATCCAGCCGGCGCGAGTCCCCCGGTCTCCGCTGTCTTCTTCTCCGCGCTCGGCTCCAGCTTCACTGAACTTCCTGTCCTGGGAAGTTTAAACAGTAGAGGGCGCTGTACTGTTTAAACTTCCTGCCGGGACAGGAAGAAGTGAAGCCTGCCCAGCGGAGAAGGAGCAGCGGGGACACGTGCTGGCGGAACAGGTAATGTATTGCCGCTGTTTTGCGTCGGGCATTCGAACTCCACTATCGACGCACTCCCGACCCACCGGCGATCGAACGAAATCTTCCGCACGTACAGGAACGACGGGAATCGATGGGAACGATCGATTTCGGTCGGAAATCGATCGTTCGGTCAACGTTTGCGCAACGATTTCACAGCAGATTTGAATCTGCACGGCATGCAGCAGATTTCTGCAACACTGCTGAATCCATAACACTGTGCATGGCATGGCCTTTGGGGTGCGTCTTCACAACACAGCGGGAGCCACGGCCGAATGGGAAACTGCTATGGCTCCTAGTGGAAACCGGCCATAAAGTGGACCTGAACTCTTGCACTGGACAAAGGGAAAGCATAGAGAAATGCACCCTGTATGTACAGTGCTCAGCATAAATGAGTACACCTAGTAGTAATTTAATCAGTAGCTCAATAAACAAAAGAACAATTTCCACATTTTCACAAGGCTGAGTTTTGTTGAACACTAACTCCATAACATGAAATTAAGGTTAATAATAAAACTTAGATCACAAAATCTTCTCAAGTTTACTCAAATTGGTTGAAGCAAAAATGAATACACGCCACAACAAAAACATCTAGTATTTTGCATGACCACTGTGATTTTTAACCCATTCAGGTTCCGTCGTTTTCACGTGAGAAATGTTCACCTCCCATTCAGCCTATAACTTTATCACTACTTATCACAATGCACTGACCTATATCTTGTTTTTTCTGCCACCAATTAGGCTTTCTTTGGGGGGTACATTTTGCTAAGAGCCACTTTACTGTAAATGCATTTTAACAGGAAGAAGAAGAAAAAAATGGAAAAATTCATTATTTCTCAGTTTTCAGCCATTATAGTTTTAAAATAATACATGCCTCCATAATTAAAACTCACGTATTGTATATGCCCATATGTCCCGGTTATTACACCGTTAAAATTATGTCCCTATCACAATGTATGGCGACAATATTTTATTTGGAAATAAAGGTGCATTTTTTCCATTTTGCATCTATCACTATTTACAAGTTTAAAATAAAAAAAATAGAAATATTTCATCTTTACATTGATATTTAAAAAGTTTAGACCCTTAGGTAAATATTTACATGTTTTTTTTTTTTTTTATTGTAATGTTGTTGTTTTTTTTTATACTAAAAATTTTATTAGGGTACTTTTGGGAGGGTGGGAGGTAAACAATAGATTTATAATGTAAATGTGTGTTAATTCTGTGGTTTTTTTTTCCCAGGTGTAGTATTACTTTTTGGCCACAAGATGGCGGCCATGAGTTTGTTTACATGACGTCACTCTAAACGTAGCACGCGCTTAGAGTGACGCATCAGGAAGAAGACGGCCAGAAAAAGCTCAGCTTCCGAGAGAAGCTGTCGCTTTTTCAGCGGGGGAGAGGGATCAATGATCGGGCTCCGTAGCCCGATACATTGATTCCTTGGCTACCGAATCCGCGGCCGGGAATGCGCACGCACGATCGGCCGCGCGCAGTAGCGCGCATGGTTCCTGGACGTAGAAACTACGTCCAGGAACCAAAATAGGTTAAGAACAGGACCAAGTCTTCTAGGCATGGAATGAACAAGTTGGCGACATATTGAAACATCTATCTTTTTTCCATTCTTCAAGAATAACCTCTTTTAGATGCTGGATGGAGAGTGATGCTCAACTGGTCACTTCAGAATTCCCCACAGGTGTTCGATTGGGTTCACATCAGGAGACATACCGTACTTGGCCATTCAATCACCTTCACCCTGTTCTTCTTCAGAAATGCAACAGTAGCTTTAGATGTGTGTTTTGGATCATTGTCATGTTGGAATGCAGACAACAAACGTTGATTCCAGTGATGCCATTAATGACTAACTATGCAGTTAGGTGTCACCGGAATAAACATTTGTTGGTTTGATGTCTGCATTTGTGCTCCTCAACTAACACCGGACCACACTTCACTTGCTTGTCGTGTTGGAAAAGTGCATGATAGCCAAGTTTGCCTATCACTGGGCTAGTGTAAACCAGGACAGTCAGCCTTGTCTGAACTGGTGTGCTGCTGTTCTGGCCTAATATGTAAACACTTGAGGTTAACCATTTCTGTGCTCCCAGGAAGTAAACACTGCAGGTTATTGTAGGAGTTCTATAAATTGTTAAATAGAAATGGGTACTTACGTATTATCCCATCTGGAAAGTTTGGCAGCTTTTTTTCAAAGTTTCTATTTGCTACCCCAGGAAGATCTGACCATTTTGTAAAGCTGAAAGTCCTGGCTTTCTGTTGCACCGGGTCCTGAGTTGGTATCATGCTCAGTTCCCAAGTTATGGGGTTTTGAAGGAGAGGTGTCCCCTGAACTTGGCTGCAGAAAGTGCCATTACAGACATACGGGACAAACCCAACATGATAAGCAGCACACCCGGTAGGTCGTCTTCTTCCTTTGCAGCATAAATCTGTGTCTTTAAACACTTGGAATTCAGCGTTCTGAGAGGTCAGGTTACAATATTAGGTACTTGCGTAAAATCTCGTCTGGAAAGTTTGGCAGCTTTTTGTTAAAGTTCTGTTTGATCCCCTAGCCAGATCTAAGCATTTTTGGAAAGCTGAAAGTCCCGGCTTTCCTTTGCACTGGGTCCTAAATCAATGCGATGCCCCATTCCCAAGTTAGGGGGGGTTTGGGGGACGGGTGTCCCCTGCACTTTGCTGCAGAGAGCACAAAGGAATTGAGTCTCCTGCCCATGCCAGTAAGACAGAGAGGAGACGAGGGTGCATAGTTGTGCTGCTCCTTCATCTGTAATGAGACTCAGGGCACTTGCTATAAGTTTTAAAGACACAGATTTATGCTGCGAAGGAGGAAGACCTACCAGGTGTGCTGCTCATCATGTCGGGTTTGTCCCGTACTTCTGTAATGGCACTTTCTGCAGCCAAGTTAAGGGGACACCTCCACCTGAACCCCCCCCCCACCAAACTTTCCAGATGGGATAATACCTAAGTACCCAATATTATTATTTGCACGTGTAAATTTAATGTTTTGCCCCTTAACCTCCTTGCCGGTCTAATTAACGCCGGCAAGGAGGCAGCGCAGAACCTTTTTTTGCTTGTTTTATTCTTTTTAAGTCATGTAGCGAGCCCTTCGGCGATCAGAGTAAGCAGGAAATCCCGTTCAGAATGGGATTTCCTGCAGGGCTTCCCCGGTCGCCATGGGGCTTCCCCGGGGCGTGATGACGTCATGGACGTCGGGACGTCACAGGGAATCCTGATCCGCCCCTCAGCGCTGCCTGGCACTGATTGGTCAGGCTGCGCAGGGGTCTGGGGCGAGGGGTAGTCGCCGCGGCGGGGTAGCGGCGGCGATCGCGTACTACACGCAGCTAGCAAAGTGCTAGCTGCGTGTAGGAAAAAATTAATTATGCAAATCGGCCCAGCGGGGCCTGAGAAATCCGCCTGCGCAGGTTACCCCGAGCTGATAAGCGGATAACCGGCAAGGAGGTTAACACATGGCTGTCGCAGATGCTGATTACTGAATCCCATGAGATTACTAACACTGGGGCAATTGTGATTTCCACCGATTGCAAATGCACTGCATGCAGCACCTTCGTGTTCGGAAATTGCAATTATGCCACAATCGCTGCAGTGTGAGTAATCCCTTAGGAATACTTGTGCTTCAGTGTTTTGCTGACCATCACCAACGATCGGCAGACGACACTGGACAGGTAAAGTATTTTAATGGACGGACAAAAGGCACATTTACATTAGGAAGGCAGATAGGTGCAGTCACAAGGCCACTTTCTTAGAGATTTCATGCTGAACTGATCGGGAATCGGCCGGCGGTGTATGGGCAGACAACAGATCTCTCTCTGGTCAGATTTGAGGTCTGTCTCTTAACCACTTTACCCCCCGCGGTACGAATTTCTCCGTCCCTTTTCCCCCCCCCTAAAAAACCAAGGGACGGAGAAATCTATACCTCCCGCACTACCGCCGCTATCCGCGCTCCCGCCGCTCGTGCAAGCCGCCGCCCGCTCGCCCGGAGATCAATGAACGGGAAAATCCATTCCCGTTCGTTGTTCTAAGCCCCCGCAATGATCTGCTGCTTCTATGAGAAACAGCGCGATCATTGGGATTTTCCCAGCCTCGTAGTGCTTCCTGTAAGCGTCCTTCCAGATGCTTACAGGTCGCATGAACACAAACTCACTGTGGCCATCTTGTGGCCTAATAGTAAAACTACACCCTAAAGCATTTTACATATACAAATACATTAGTTTTACACAATAAATTAACTCATTACCTCCCACACTCCCCAAAAATACAATTAAAAAAAAACATAAATAGTTATCTTAGGGACTGAAATTTGTAAATATTTATGTCAAGAGGGTATAACACTGTTACTTTATAAACTATGGGCTTGTAATTAGGGATGGATCTAAAACTGAAAAAAATGCACCTTTATTTCCAAATAAGATATTGGCGCCAAACATTGTGATAGGGACATAATTTAAACGGTTTTATAACCGGGACAAATGGGCAAATACATTTCATGGGTTTTAATTACAGTAGCATGCATTATTTAAAAACTATAACGGCCGAAAACTGAAAAAAAAATTTCCCACATTTTTTCCTATTTTCCCATTAAAACACATTTAGAATAAAATAATTCTTGGCATAATGTCCCACCTAAAGAAAGCGAAAAAAAACAAGATTTAGTTCATTTCATTGCGATAAGTAATAATAAAGTTATAGACTAATGAATGGAAGGAGTGCTGAAAGGTGAAAATTGCTCTGGTGTTCAAGGGGTAAAACTCCTCAGTGGTGAAGTAGTTAAAGGGGCCCATACACCTAACGATTTTCCCGCTGATATACAGCAGATTCGATTACTGTGATCGAATCTGCAGTGAAATCGTTGCGCAAACGCTGACAGAACAATTGATTTCCGTACGAAATCAATAGTTCCCGTAGATTCCCGTCAATCCAAATAAGGACTGTACAAATAAAATGTCAGTAATCCTGCGCTTACCGTGTCAGTTTCTGCTGCCTCCGCTGGCAGCGCATCTGGGACTTCCGGTGCGGCTGGCCGCATTGACAGAGATGGTGTCAGCGGCGTTCATGCAGAGATCCGGCCGCATGATACTCTGACTGTGAATGAGGGTGGACGCATGCACCGTCAGCGTTGCTCCTCTTATGCTCTAAGGAAGCCTATCAGCTGATCACCTGTCAGCTGACACGCATGGCTCCACCTCCGGTTACTGATTGGCCAAGCGGCTTGGTGGTGTGGTCTCCTGCTTACCCGGGCTTCTTAAAGAGACACTGAAGCGAGAAAAAAAAATATGATATTATGATTTGTATGTGTAGCACAGCTAAGATATAAAACATTAAGATCAGATACATCAGTCTAATTGTTTCCAGTTCAGGAAGAGATAAGAAACTCCAGTTGTTATCTCTATGCAAAAAAGCCATTAAGCTCTACGACTTTCAAAGTCGTGGAGAGGGCTGTTATCTGACTTTTATTATCTCAACTGTTCCTGAACTATTTACTTTTTCTCTGCCAGAGGAGAGGTCATTAGTTCACAGACTGCTCTGAAATAATCATTTTGAATGCTGAGTGTTGTGTAATCTGCACATATTATAGAATGATGCAATGTTAGAAAAAACACTATATACTTGAAAATAAAAATATGAGAATATTTTCTTTGCTGCTAATATTCTAGTAATTATTCATAGTACACAACCAATTCACTATATCATTTTTTTTTCGCTTCAGTGTCTCTTTAAAGAGAATCTGTACTCTAATATTCTTACACTAAAAAGCATACCATTCTATTCCTTATTTTCTCCTGTGCCCCTCTGTGCTGTTTCTGCCACTCTCTGCTGCAATCCTGGCTTGTAATTAAAACAGTTTTAGGCAGTGTTTACAAACTAACCAGCTTGTGATAGGCTCACATAAACAGAGTGTGTGAGTCATACAGAGTGTGCAAAGGGTGTGTATCGCTTCTATCCAATCACAAGCAGCCCTGCACATTCCACACATTCAAGCCTTAGCCCGCCAGACACGACAGAGGAAAGGAGATAAGATTTATTACAGAGACAGTGCAATTAGGAAAGGCTGCAGTAAGCCAGAGCACATTAGAACAGGCATAGGAACTTATAGGATAGAAGAACTAAGGCTGAAAAATTTGTTAGAGTCTCTTTAAGCGCTGTTCTGACACTTGCTCACTGTCTGCTCTAGCTAACACTTCACAGTGAAGGCTTCAGACCTTATTCAGTTCCGTGTGTGGCTTGAACCAGCAGGACCCCGGGGATTCCATACTAGTTCAGCTTACTTATATATTGACTAGCTGGTCGCCCGGCGTTGCCCGGGTATGTAATTGGCTAGTGTTACCTCTGCCCACTTTTTCTAATCCTAACACACAATTATTCAAGGATGACCTAGTTTGTGAGCTTTGCGGTCTTTGGCATCAATAATTGGCATTGAAATGAAATAAATCTAATTGGCTGTGGCTCCACTCCTTTGAAAATCAATAGGTGAATTTTTATTAGCTTTTGTAGGCTCCACCCACTTTTCTGAATATTAATCCCAGTCACCCAGGGACCAATTGTGCAAAGTTTAAGAAACCTGCCATTGACAGAGTTAGAAAAACAAAAGTTTGCTTTCTTAAAACAGAAAGAATTTGCGATAATTCAGGTTGGAGTGAGCTTAAAATGTCTCCCAGTGCATCACTGTTGAATATATGCAAATTAACCATTGTTACCCTTAAAAGCTAAACACACCTCCAGATCTGCTAGAATGAAATGATGTGTAAGTTTGTGAATTTGTACAGAGCCATAATAATCCAACATGCATACAGACTGTTTTGGATAGTTTGATCCTCCTCAGTGCATGGCATGGATTACTTTGGCTCTATGCAGTAGGGCTTGTAACACCAAGAGGTACAGACTAACCAGCAAACTCATGGTGATCCAGAACTCATTGGAGTGTGTAAGGGACTACAATGGTCCTAAAAGCCCCCTTACTAAGATGTTAAGAAAAACAAAAGTTTGCTTTCTTAAAACAGAAAGAATTTGTGATAATTCAGGTTAGAGTGAGCTTGAGATGTCTCCCAGTGCATCACTGCTGAATATATGCAAATTAACCATTGTGCACTTAGAAGCTAAACACACCTCTAGTGTAACAGTGTAAGAATGGCTGCAGTTTACATTTTCCAGTGAAATTTGTATTTGTCTCCACCCCCTTTTTGGTTATGGAAATAAAAAGTATCCTATACTTTATTCCAGGTTATGTACTATGTGTGTGCCAAATTTCAGTTTACATTCTAGCAGTGAAATTTGTATTTTTCTCCACCCACTGATGTCCTAATGTTTCCCGGGTATGTATTTGGCTGCTGTTGGCTGTGGCCACTTTTTCTAACCCTAACACACAATTGTCATTAGTCAATGACCAAGTTTGTGAGATTTGTGGTCTTTGGCATGAATAATTTTCATTGAAATGAAACACATCTGATTTGCTGTTTGTGGCCCCACCCCTTTTCTAAATATTTAACCCCAGTCACCCAATGATCAACTGTACCAGGTTTGAGGCTTGTGCCATTAACAGTGCAAAAATGGCAGCAATTAAATATTTGCCTTGAAAATCAATAGGTGAATTGTGATGGGTTTTTGTAGGCTCCACCCACTTTTCTGAATATTAATCCCAGTCACCCAGTGACCAACTGTGCAAAGTTTTAGAACCCTACAATTAATAGTGTAAGAATGGCTGCAGCTTACATTTTCCCAGTGAAATTTGTGTTTGTCTCCGCATTTACAGGTATGTATTTGGCTGGTGTTGGCTCCGCCCACTTTTTCTAACCCTAACACAAAATTACTTAATGACCAAGTTTGTGAGCTTTGCGGTCTTTGGCATCAATAATTTGCATTGAAATAAAATAAATCTGGCTGTGGCTCCACCCCTTTTCTGAATTTGACCCCCAATCACCCAATGGCCAACTGTACCAGGTACAGGTGATTAACAGTGCAAGAGGCTTGTGCCATTAACAGTGCAAGAATGGCATCAATTAAATATTCCCCTTAAAGATTAATAGGTGGATTTTGATTGGCTTTTGTAGGCTCCACCCACTTTTCTGAATATTAATCTCAGTTACCCAGTGACCAACTGTGCAAAGTTTGAGAACCCTACCATTAATAGTGTAAGAATTGCTGCAGTTTACATTTTCTCAGTGAAATTTGTATTTGTCTCCGCCTACTGATGTCCCGGCATTGCCCGATTATGTATTTGGCTGGTGTTGGCTGCGCCCACTTTTCCTAACCCTAACACACAATTACTCGATGACCAAGTTTGTGAGCTTTACGGTCTTTGGCATCAATAACCTGCATTAAAATGAAACCAATCAGATTGGCTGTTTGGGGCTCCACCCCCTTATATAAATTTAAACCCCAGTCACGCAATGATCAACTGTACCAGGTTTGAGGCTTGTGCCATTAACAGTGCAAGAATGGCAGCAATGAAATATTCCCCTGAAAAATCAATAGGTAATTTTTGATTGTTTTTCGTAGGCTCCACCCACTTTTCTGAATATTAATCCCAGTCACCCAGTAACCAACTGTGCAACGTTTGAGAACCCTACCATTAACAGTGTAAGAATGGCTGCTGTTTACATTTTCCCAGGCTATGCATATGCATAGGTAGAATTTAGTTAGTGTTAGGTCCCCTCCCATGGAGGAAAGACTTCTTCGACAGTGGGAGGGACAAGTACCTAACAAATTGCAAATTGTTAGTGAAACTAACATCCTCCAAGTGGTAGACAGGTATGTGTATGCTCATTGTGTATTTGAATCCCATGAGTGGGGTGTGCACTTTTTTGCAGGTAAGCACTCATCTGTTTTTAAGTAGCGCTGTTCATTTCTTTGCTATGTTTGATTGATTTATTTCTGGTCAGCTGCTCCCACTTAATAGTTTTCCTTTGGTGTATATGCAGAGCCTCTGTTTGGGTTCAAGGTGCGTTTGCAGTTTCTGGGGGGCTCAGCGCATCTCTGAGCTGAGGCCATTCAGGGGCAGCCTGGTGATGCGCTGATCCCACTTTTTTTGCGCAATTCTCAATTTTACTGGTAGCGCGCCCAGGCTATGCATATGCATAGGTAGAATTTAGTTAGTGTTAGGTCCCCTCCCATGGAGGAAAGACTTCTTCGACAGTGGGAGGGACAAGTACCTAACAAATTGCAAATTGTTAGTGAAACTAACATCCTCCAAGTGGTAGACAGGTATGTGTATGCTCATTGTGTATTTGAATCCCATGAGTGGGGTGTGCACTTTTTTGCAGGTAAGCACTCATCTGTTTTTAAGTAGCGCTGTTCATTTCTTTGCTATGTTTGATTGATTTATTTCTGGTCAGCTGCTCCCACTTAATAGTTTTCCTTTGGTGTATATGCAGAGCCTCTGTTTGGGTTCAAGGTGCGTTTGCAGTTTCTGGGGGGGCTCAGCGCATCTCTGAGCTGAGGCCATTCAGGGGCAGCCTGGTGATGCGCTGATCCCACTTTTTTTGCGCAATTCTCAATTTTACTGGTAGCGCGCCCAGGCTATGCATATGCATAGGTAGAATTTAGTTAGTGTTAGGTCCCCTCCCATGGAGGAAAGACTTCTTCGACAGTGGGAGGGACAAGTACCTAACAAATTGCAAATTGTTAGTGAAACTAACATCCTCCAAGTGGTAGACAGGTATGTGTATGCTCATTGTGTATTTGAATCCCATGAGTGGGGTGTGCACTTTTTTGCAGGTAAGCACTCATCTGTTTTTAAGTAGCGCTGTTCATTTCTTTGCTATGTTTGATTGATTTATTTCTGGTCAGCTGCTCCCACTTAATAGTTTTCCTTTGGTGTATATGCAGAGCCTCTGTTTGGGTTCAAGGTGCGTTTGCAGTTTCTGGGGGGGCTCAGCGCATCTCTGAGCTGAGGCCATTCAGGGGCAGCCTGGTGATGCGCTGATCCCACTTTTTTTGCGCAATTCTCAATTTTACTGGTAGCGCGCCCAGGCTATGCATATGCATAGGTAGAATTTAGTTAGTGTTAGGTCCCCTCCCATGGAGGAAAGACTTCTTCGACAGTGGGAGGGACAAGTACCTAACAAATTGCAAATTGTTAGTGAAACTAACATCCTCCAAGTGGTAGACAGGTATGTGTATGCTCATTGTGTATTTGAATCCCATGAGTGGGGTGTGCACTTTTTTGCAGGTAAGCACTCATCTGTTTTTAAGTAGCGCTGTTCATTTCTTTGCTATGTTTGATTGATTTATTTCTGGTCAGCTGCTCCCACTTAATAGTTTTCCTTTGGTGTATATGCAGAGCCTCTGTTTGGGTTCAAGGTGCGTTTGCAGTTTCTGGGGGGGCTCAGCGCATCTCTGAGCTGAGGCCATTCAGGGGCAGCCTGGTGATGCGCTGATCCCACTTTTTTTGCGCAATTCTCAATTTTACTGGTAGCGCGCCCAGGCTATGCATATGCATAGGTAGAATTTAGTTAGTGTTAGGTCCCCTCCCATGGAGGAAAGACTTCTTCGACAGTGGGAGGGACAAGTACCTAACAAATTGCAAATTGTTAGTGAAACTAACATCCTCCAAGTGGTAGACAGGTATGTGTATGCTCATTGTGTATTTGAATCCCATGAGTGGGGTGTGCACTTTTTTGCAGGTAAGCACTCATCTGTTTTTAAGTAGCGCTGTTCATTTCTTTGCTATGTTTGATTGATTTATTTCTGGTCAGCTGCTCCCACTTAATAGTTTTCCTTTGGTGTATATGCAGAGCCTCTGTTTGGGTTCAAGGTGCGTTTGCAGTTTCTGGGGGGGCTCAGCGCATCTCTGAGCTGAGGCCATTCAGGGGCAGCCTGGTGATGCGCTGATCCCACTTTTTTTGCGCAATTCTCAATTTTACTGGTAGCGTGCCCAGGCTATGCATATGCATAGGTAGAATTTAGTTAGTGTTAGGTCCCCTCCCATGGAGGAAAGACTTCTTCGACAGTGGGAGGGACAAGTACCTAACAAATTGCAAATTGTTAGTGAAACTAACATCCTCCAAGTGGTAGACAGGTATGTGTATGCTCATTGTGTATTTGAATCCCATGAGTGGGGTGTGCACTTTTTTGCAGGTAAGCACTCATCTGTTTTTAAGTAGCGCTGTTCATTTCTTTGCTATGTTTGATTGATTTATTTCTGGTCAGCTGCTCCCACTTAATAGTTTTCCTTTGGTGTATATGCAGAGCCTCTGTTTGGGTTCAAGGTGCGTTTGCAGTTTCTGGGGGGGCTCAGCGCATCTCTGAGCTGAGGCCATTCAGGGGCAGCCTGGTGATGCGCTGATCCCACTTTTTTTGCGCAATTCTCAATTTTACTGGTAGCGCGCCCAGGCTATGCATATGCATAGGTAGAATTTAGTTAGTGTTAGGTCCCCTCCCATGGAGGAAAGACTTCTTCGACAGTGGGAGGGACAAGTACCTAACAAATTGCAAATTGTTAGTGAAACTAACATCCTCCAAGTGGTAGACAGGTATGTGTATGCTCATTGTGTATTTGAATCCCATGAGTGGGGTGTGCACTTTTTTGCAGGTAAGCACTCATCTGTTTTTAAGTAGCGCTGTTCATTTCTTTGCTATGTTTGATTGATTTATTTCTGGTCAGCTGCTCCCACTTAATAGTTTTCCTTTGGTGTATATGCAGAGCCTCTGTTTGGGTTCAAGGTGCGTTTGCAGTTTCTGGGGGGGCTCAGCGCATCTCTGAGCTGAGGCCATTCAGGGGCAGCCTGGTGATGCGCTGATCCCACTTTTTTTGCGCAATTCTCAATTTTACTGGTAGCGCGCCCAGGCTATGCATATGCATAGGTAGAATTTAGTTAGTGTTAGGTCCCCTCCCATGGAGGAAAGACTTCTTCGACAGTGGGAGGGACAAGTACCTAACAAATTGCAAATTGTTAGTGAAACTAACATCCTCCAAGTGGTAGACAGGTATGTGTATGCTCATTGTGTATTTGAATCCCATGAGTGGGGTGTGCACTTTTTTGCAGGTAAGCACTCATCTGTTTTTAAGTAGCGCTGTTCATTTCTTTGCTATGTTTGATTGATTTATTTCTGGTCAGCTGCTCCCACTTAATAGTTTTCCTTTGGTGTATATGCAGAGCCTCTGTTTGGGTTCAAGGTGCGTTTGCAGTTTCTGGGGGGGCTCAGCGCATCTCTGAGCTGAGGCCATTCAGGGGCAGCCTGGTGATGCGCTGATCCCACTTTTTTTGCGCAATTCTCAATTTTACTGGTAGCGCGCCCAGGCTATGCATATGCATAGGTAGAATTTAGTTAGTGTTAGGTCCCCTCCCATGGAGGAAAGACTTCTTCGACAGTGGGAGGGACAAGTACCTAACAAATTGCAAATTGTTAGTGAAACTAACATCCTCCAAGTGGTAGACAGGTATGTGTATGCTCATTGTGTATTTGAATCCCATGAGTGGGGTGTGCACTTTTTTGCAGGTAAGCACTCATCTGTTTTTAAGTAGCGCTGTTCATTTCTTTGCTATGTTTGATTGATTTATTTCTGGTCAGCTGCTCCCACTTAATAGTTTTCCTTTGGTGTATATGCAGAGCCTCTGTTTGGGTTCAAGGTGCGTTTGCACCTTACTTTCCTAACCCTAACACACAATTAATCAATTACTCAATTACCAAGTTTGTGAGATTTGCGTTTGGCAACAATCATTTGCATTGGAATGAAACAAATCTGATTGGCTATTTGTGGCTCCACCCCCTTTCTGAAATTGAACCCCAGTCACCCAATGATCAACTATACCAGGTTTGAGGCTTGTGCCATTAACAGTGCAAGAATGGCAGGTTTGAGGCTTGTGCCATTACCAGTGGAAGAATGGCAGAAATATTCCCCTTGAAAATCAACCAACTGTACAAAGTTTGAGAACCCTACCATTAACAGTGTAAGAAAAACAAGTTTGCTTTCTTAAAACAGAAAGAATTTGCAATAATTCAGGTTGGAGTGAGCTTAAAATGTCTCCCAGTGCATCACTGTTGAATACATGCAGATTAACCATTTTTACCGTTAAAAGCTAAACACACCTCCAGAACTGCTAGAATGCAATGATGTGTCAGCTTGTTAAATTGTACAGAGCCATAATAATCCAACACGCATACAGACTGTTTTGGATTGTTTGATCATCATCAGTGTATGGCATGGATTACTTTGGCTCTATGCAGTAGGGCTTGTAACACCGAGAGGTACAGACTAACCAGCAAGCTCATAGTGACCCAGAACTCATTGGAGTGTGTAAGGGACTACAATGGTCCTAAAAGCCCCCTTACTAAGATGTTAAGAAAAACAAAAGTTTGCTTTCTTAAAACAGAAAGAATTTGCGATAATTCAGGTTGGAGTGAGCTTGAGATGTCTCCCAGTGCATCACTGCTGAATATATGCAAATTAACCATTCTACCCTTAGAAGCTAAACACACCTCTAGTGTAACAGTGTAAGAGTGGCTGCAGTTTACATTTTCCAGTGAAATTTGTATTTGTCTCTTTTTGGTTATGAGAATAAAAAGTATCCTATACTTTATTCCAGGTAATGTACTATGTGTGTGCCAAATTTCATTCAAATCCGTTCAGCCGTTTTTGCGTGATCGAGTAACAAACATCCAAACATCCGAACTTTCCCATTTATTATATTAGTAGGATTATACTTGTGTTTTGACTTCTGCCTGTTTCTCTGACTCCTCTTTGCCTGCCGATTTTGTACCTTTGCCAATCTGATTTGTTACCAACCACTGCCTGATTACTCACTTAGATTTAGCCTGCCGTTTCTGTACCTTTGCCTATCTGACCTGTTGCCGACCTCTGCCTGTCTACTCACTAAGAGATTGCCTGCTGATTTTGTACCTGACCAATCTGATCTGTTGCCGTGTTTGTACTGCCTTCCATTGTCACTATTTGTAAGACTTTACCCTTCCAGGGAAAGTCTGATATTTGTCTGCTAGTGCCCACACACACTAGCAGATCGTTACATAAAATGGATTTTGTAATTGATGAACCTAAAATGTAAGTATGAAATGTTTTGTTACCTTGATGCATTTCTTTTACTATTTACAGCTTTTCAGCATGAGCTAGACGCAAGACACGACAAATATGAACGACTCGTGAAGTATAGCAGAGATATAACAACTGAAAGCAAACGAACAATATTTCTTTTACACAGAGTCATCAGGTACCAATTTTTGATCTGGTTAATTAGTTGCTCAAATGAAACAGGTTGTCTTTAATAAAAAGCATTATCTGAAAACCATGCTAGGCAACTTATTTTAAGTTAAACTTTAGTCAGCTAGTGCATTTCAAGTGTTTGTTTTTTATTGTTTTTTTTGTTTTTTGTTTTTGTTATGTTGGACAGACTTGTTATAAGCTTTTAGTTAGGACTTAGTATTGAAAATACAAAAACAGGCATGATTTAGGAATTTACTAGGAGATTAAATGTCTAATACTAAACAGCACACTGCACCATATTATTTATTATGCATATATAAATACTGCATAAAAATCCTGTTTAAGTAAAAAAAAAAATTACAATGTAAATTAAATTCTTCTAAAATAAATCCTACAAATAACAAAATCGTAAAATCTCACTAGAGGGCACCTCGGGCGTGATGCATGAAATACCAGTATCTTTTCTTTGCACTGGGAGCGCAGGGCAATTTTACCGCTGTTAATGCCAGAGGAGCATCACTTGTTCCTCGTAGCCCCATGCATGTCACTGGAGTAACCCCTGCATTGCTATGGTAACTTGCGCTACCCCATGCGCTATCATAGCATTGCACTATACTAATTTAATGGCTGGTGCTTGCCTACCATTAGGACCTGTAAAATTGCTGTGTGCACAGCAAAATTACCAGCCTTTCATTTGACAGGTCTCTAGTCAACAAACTAGTAAAGGTAGTCATACAGATACAGATACAAAGATATGATAAATTGGCACCAAAATGTGTAAAGCAGTTGGTCTATAAGTGACTACATAAATACTTGTGGATTTTATCTACTAGTCAATGTTTCTAGAAGATTATTAAACCGTATATACTAATTTGTGAGTGTTTCTGAGTACATTTAGGCAGCGGCGTACCGTCCATAAGGGCGGGGCGCATCAGGTGACATGCTGGGAGGGGGGTGTCAAACAGGCTAGCCAAAGCTCTTCATTGTTTGGCTGCAGCTGACTCAGACCCACCCTCCCCCTGTTGGCCCCGCCTCCGTCACCTCGGCTCGTCCGTTCTGTGAAAGGCCGGAAGCCGCCCGGGGCTGCACGTGGGACACCTGTTATGATCTGGGATGGGAAGATTGTATAGCTGCAGGATCCCCGCCACTGCTGTGCTGCTGCCGCCACTGCACCCCGAAACCTGGGGCAACCAGATGTGGTCAAGCTAAAGGAGGATCTGGAGGCTTCCTGGGTCTCACCCATGCTACTCTTCCGGGGCTCTGCTCCCCCTTCCAGGCTCACAGGAATCCCAGAACCCAGAGACGGGCCTACCCGCGCCACAGCTCCTCCACCTCAGTGGCTATTACAGCTAGATGCCGCCGCTCTCGCCGCTGCTCCCCTCCCGACAAGCTGGGCCATCCAGGCACACCATTGACGAACACCACGGGCACGGATGGGTCTGAGCCACAAAACCTTCTGCTGTGGGCCGTAGTACACCACTGGATGTCCCTGCCAGCTGCCAGTGTCTCTCTCACCCCCCATCTCTCTCTCCTGTCTCCTTCTCTCTCTTCCTTTCATCTCTGTCTGTTCTGTCTCTCCTCCCTGTCTCTCTCTCTCTCTCTCTCTCTCTCTCTCTCTCTCCCCCTACTGTCTCTCTTTGCTCTCTCTTTTGTCTGTCTCTTCCCCGTCTCTCTCCCTCCTCTGTCTCTCATCCCTGTCTTTCTCCTCCGTCTCTCCCTACGCTCTCTCTCTCTCCTGTCTCTCTGCTCTCTCTCCCTCCTTTCTTTCTCTCTTCTTTTTGTTTCTTCCTCCTGTCTCTTACCCATCTTTCTCCCTCCTCTGTCTCTCCTCCCTGTCTCTCTTTCTCCTCTGTCTCTCCCTACTGTCTCTCTCTGCTCTCTCCCTCTCTTCTGTCTCTCTTCCCCGTCTCTCACTTCCTCCTGTGTCTTCCAGTCTCCCCCCCCTCCCTTGTCTCTCACTTCTGTCACTCTCACTCTCTCCCTCCTGTCTCTCTCTCTCTGCTCTGTCTCTCCCTCCTGTCTCACTCTCTGCTCTCCCTCCTCTCTCTCTCTCTCTCTCTCTCTCTCTCTCTCTCTCTCTCTTTTTCTCTCTTCTCTCTCTCTTTTTCTTTTCTCTCTTTTCTCTCTCTCGTGTCTCTCTCTCTCTCTCTCTCTCTCTCTCTCTCTCTCTCTCTCTCTCTCTCGTGTCTGTGTGCATATGGTGTGCGTGTGTACACTCAGTCAGAAATACATTGGCTATATACAGGGGGAAATAACTATACAGGGGGTTCTAACTATACACTGGAGGTCTAGTTATATACGGGGTATCTGACTATATACATTGGCTATATATGGGGGAGGTATGTATATATACACTGGCTATATACTAAAGGGGGGTCTGGCTATATACACTGAAGGGGAATGTGGCTATATACAATGGCTATACTAGAGGGAGATCTGGCTATATATACTGCAATTGGGTATTATGATGGTTACCTATCCTAAATGGGGGGGTTATCTAGCTACCTATACTATAAATGAGGAATGGGGGTTTCATCTGGATCTGGCTACCTGTGCTAAAGGAGGGTTATCAGGCTACCTAATATATTTTGACAAAACACTGCTGCATCATGTGTATTTTGTAGGCAAACACTGCGCATTGTGGCTATTCTATGCTACCTTTCCAGGCTATATATACTGGGGGCACCTATACCTGGCATTACCTGCTGTGACGAACTTGGCATGCCACACTCACTCCTTTCCTTTTTTGGGGGGAGGGGGAGGGGGTGGTGTCATTTAATTTTCATCACCGGGTGTCAAATGCCCTAGGTACGCCACTGCATTTAGGCTGGTGTCAGTTCTCAGGTATTTTTAAAATGGTATAAAACTAAAAATAACATTTTTGCTCTAAAGCATTAAAAGCAGCGAAAATGAATATGAAACATAAAGGCAGACTGCTGTGATGTAATTGCAAGCCATGTTTATTCCAAGCCAAGCCATTGCATATTCCAAGCCATTGCAGCTAGCACAGATGTGGACTTTTGGAGGCCATTATGATAAACAATTATCCTGGCTTCGTAACTATGCAGTGCGGTACACATCCACTGCTGCTTGCCACAGCTTATGCATATGCGTTGACAGATAGTGACAGGGAGTGATTGATGGGTGATTAGGGGGGTGATTGGGTGCAAACAGTGGTCTGGGGGGTGGGCAGGGGGGGTCTGAGGGGTGCTGTGGGCGATCAGAGGGAAGGGGGGGGATCAGTGTGCTTGGGTGCAGACTAGGGTGACTGCAGCCTGCCCTGGTGGTCCCTCGGACACTGGGACCACCAGGGCAGGAGGCAGCCTGTATAATAGGCTTTGTATACATTACAAAGCCTATTATACACTGTGTCAGCGGCGATCGGGCAGCTAGTAACCCGCCGGCGCTTCCGAACGGCCAGCGGGTTACAGCGCGAGGGGGCGGAGCCTGTCGCCGGCAGCTGATCGCGTCACGAATCACGCTTCCCCCGCCGATGGGCGTATTGCGTTCGTTTAGGCCCAGCCTTTGCCGCCGCCCATCGCTGGGGGCGGTCCTCAAGTGTTAAACATTGACAGATTTAAATTGTTTCATTAACAGTTGAATTATCAGGGGGTTGTCGGTCTGTTCTTTTATTACTTGTTATTCCTAGTGTTTAGTTGCCTGGAGCTGACAACTTTTTGATCAATTCTTATTGCACATGTATGGTGTGTTGTGTGCTATTCGATAAAGGGTGACTTAGCCTGCATATGAGATAGAGATTAGGCTATTGCTTAGTTGGATCAATTGCCATCTTGTGGTATTAAGTTATTGCAGTCTATGTAGCATATGAAGTATTTCCGATTATTTATACCTTTACCTTTCCTTTACTTATACCGAACGCTATCTTAAATTGATGTGAATTGATTGTATTTATTATTATTTTTTAAGTTTTAGCTTATATGTGATTAATGTCTTAATAAGAATGTAAGCGGCGCAGTGGAGTGGGTGAGGGAGCAGCTCCGTAGCCCCTGAAGACTTGCTATAGCAATGAAACGCGTAGGGCCGAGCTACGGAGCGGTGTGACGTCACTGGACGTGGTAACTGGTCGGTGTGCATGAACATTTTGAACCAGCGGCGGTGTCTCTTTGGGCCTGGAAGCTTGGAGGAATAATATAGTGGCCGGTACACTAAAGCATATAGCTGATAACCATCTCACAGTCTAAGACAGCCGCAGGTCGTTCTCTGTATATCAGCTTAATGCGTTTACAATAAACGTGAGACCGAATCCTTTGCACTTTTACGCTATGTGAAGCGTCTTTTATCTCTCTGGAGGTGGCATAGTAAAGCAGCGGTGAAGGAGCCCAACAGTGGAAGTTGCCCAGCAGCTGAGATGCCAGTGAGGCTGAGGGGTGGCCTATACCCCTGATAAGCTATAGGGCCCGATCTGGCCATATAATCCATAATCTGGCCGGTTAAAATATTAATTTTCTTGCCATCTAGTAGACCATGAATGAACACGTATTTCCCTTGAGGATGGATTGTAATTTTAATAGGCGAAAAAGGTAACAATTTTCTGAAAGCACCGATACTCCATGAGAGTATTGTGAAAATACAGAGTGGTAAGCCTTGCCCACCCAACTACATTTTAGAGATTTTGGTTTGCTATCCGTAATATACCTCTCTATAAGTGCTAAAATATCTGGTTTATGTTAATTCATATAGTTTAGAATTGGGGATCTTTTCACTGGGTCATTCAAACCTCTGACATTCCAGCATATTATTCAAAGAGCTATAATTTACTGCCATCTAGTGAAATAAAAAATGTAAAAGGGGGGAGGAAGACCCCCTTAAAGTGTTCAGTAATTGGGATGAGTAATAGGTGGTGATTGTTGCCATAATAAATGTAAGAGCTGTGCATATTGAAATTGTACATTTTACAATTGATAAAGAACAAATTAACATTAATATAAAACAGAAAATACAAACAAAACTAAATTTAATCATTTAAGGGGATAAATACCATGGCGTTTAAACACCATGGCTGCGTAGTTCAACAAAGCACTGATTGTCGGATTCAAATAGTCATTCAAGTGTTGAAGTTGAAAATGGGAATTGTAGTAGTTGCAATCAGATAAACGCCAGTGCAAAGTGAAATAACTTGCAGGAATAAAACAAACGATAAACGTGAAAAAACCTGATGGAATGCTGGCACACATACTTGACTGTAGCAAAAAATGAGAGTAATGGCAAACCACTTCAAAGTTCTTGTATACAGTACATCTTCATTAGCAGCATAAAACCTAACAATAAGTGGTTTAAGTAGCAGCTCATTGATATAACATGGCGTAGGTAAGTTGCGCATCATGAAGCTTTCGTTTTGCGGCAGTAAATTTGGCCTGTTGACGCTGGACTTCTGTAGTAAAGTCAGGGAAAAAAGAAAGATTGGCATTGTTGTAAGTGATCTGGCCCTTTTCTCTTACAGCCCGGAGGACTGCATCTTGATCACGGCAATTTAAAAGCTTAAAAATGAAAGTGCTTGGTGGTGTACCTGGAGGTGGAGGTTTTGGTGCAATTCTATGGGCTTTTTCTACAGTAAGTACTGTACCTTAGAGAAGGTGTCCACGCCAGATAGGGAGACAAGCAAGTCTTCATTAAATTGAGTGGGGTTGGAGCCTTCGGCCTTCTCAGGCAGGCCAACAATGCGGACATTTGAGCTTCTCAACCTGTTCTCCTGGTCTTCTTGCCTGTCTGTGATGGCTTTAATCCCACACTGCGAGAAACCAATTTCGATGTTAAATGGACGCACAGCATCTTTGAGGGAGCTAATCCGAGTCTCCGCCTCCACCATTGAGGGAGCTAATACGAGTCTCCGCCTCCACCATGTGATCTTTCAAGTTATGAAGGTCTTGAAGCAGGAGCAAGACATCGGACCGAACAGCACCCAGAGTGGTGGTGATATGTCAGGCTTGCTTGGCAGGCCGTTATTGCCCGCATTACTTGCGAGAAGGTCAGGCGTTGCTTATTAGGTGCGGTGGATTTGTCTTCCGAGGGAGGCTGTGAGGCAGAATCGGTGCCATCTTGGTTCTCCAGCCAAAACTTTTGGAGCTTCGCCACGGCGTCTGAGGGCCTGGATGACATTGTAAAGGTAGCGGTATGCACTACGTAGCTTCACCCTATGAGATATAGTAAGTAGACGGGCTTTATTCACCGGGAAGGATTATCTCAGGAGATCGGTGGATGGGAGCTCAGTCAAAGCATGTTCTCACGCCATGTGTTTCGGGCCACACCCCTCCGCTTAGCATTATTTGTGTTTGTTTGATGTTGCTCTTACTGTGTTATTTAGATAACTATTTTGTATGCACCCAAGAGCCAATTCTCTTTTTCTTACTTGCATTGTGCAGTTGTTTGCATGGTGCATACAAATATATTTGATGTAAGAAGTATATATTGCGTGTTGATCACTTTTCTTTTCAGGTCATTACCGTTTTAGCATCCATTTTTAGTGATGCGATATTCTCCTTTTAGAACTACACTTCCTCAATGGCTTTGAGTTTTTCCACACTACAGGCTGATAAAGAAGAGGGGTCACAGTAATAGGCTTTCTTAAAATGAGCTTCCACACTATGGCTGGTAAACCGCTTCTTAATGTTGTAAACATGCTCCGCTAGTCTCTGCTTCAGTGGTCTAGTGGCTCTACGTATATACTGTAGTCCACATGTATGCCACAGCAGATAGAGTACATAATTCCTCCCACAAGTGATGACATTTCTTATTTTAAATCTGTACAAGGAAACACAAAAGGGGACACCGAGAGCCCAACATAGAGTAGTATATTGAAATACCAAAGTGAGTTGTGTAAATACATTTGTATGTATGTATTTATACTCACAAACCTGGGTTACCACATAGCCAACCACTGTACAGGCAGGTGGGGAGATTAGACTTGACCCCACTCAGGTTAAAGTAAACCTCCGGTTAAAAATCTACTCAGCAGAGCTGAAAAGGCTTGGTGTTTCTTTAACAGTTTCACAGCATCAGAACTTTGTTTTTTTTACCAAAACATCATTTTTAGCTGCATTTTTAGCTTAACTCCACCCATCAAAGAAAACTGCCCGAGCTTTTTTCCCCGATAGGATGGGATTTCTTATTTTGTTGTTCACGTTGCCTAGCAACTGGGAGGGGTTATCAGCACACAGGACAGTTGGAACTGTCTCATGCTCCCTGTCACCTCCTTTCAACCAAAAAGATGGCTGCCCTCATGAAATCAAACATTTGCCTGTTCTTTTAAAACAGGGTGGGAAAGAGATTATATTACCTATCTATTTTAATTAACATAACTAATGTAACTTAAAGGTTTGTTTAGGCTGAAGTTCCTCTTTAAGAAGTTTCTTTCTGTAGATAGGAAAGAAAAGGGTAGCACCCCTCCAAAAGGGTGGACTTAGCAATAAACTGAACGGTGGAACAAAAGTGCCAATAACAGGATAAAATACGTTAAATGTTGAAAAGAGGAGGTAGTAGTAGTAGACTTATGATCTTTTGCATTTCCTTCATATGTACCGTATTCTGTGTATTTGCCTTAATATTTCAATAAAACTTTCCTTTTGGAAAACAAAAAAAGTCATAGACTTACCACCTCAAAGTAAACACTAATTCTGTTGATTTATGGTCAACAATAAATGTTATTCAATTACTCCACAATTACTGGAGTCATTGAATAAAATGTATTGTTGACAATAAATCAATAGAATTTGTGTCTACGGTTTTTAACGTATTTTATCCTGTTATTGGCACCTCTGTTCCAACGTTCAGTCTATGGGGGGGGCACTAATAATAACCAGCTGAACTCGAACAACAATATGTTGCCTTTTTCCAAGCCAACATATTAATAAACACCGCCAGAAGCATTCAGCTAATCTTGGCAGATCAGACAAAGTGGTTCTGTGTGCCTCCCTCCGCCCTTTACTCCACTGCTGCCTACAGATCTAATCCTGGGCTATGTATGTATATACCCTATATTCACTGGTATCATTGATCCTTGTATGCACTGTCCATACATTATCACCATGATCATGCTTCATGTTCTTTGAGCATAAATTTAATGCACTAGCAATTTTATTTATCTTTGCACCATGGTTGTTCAAGGAGGTGTTATAGGTGTTTAGAATTGCTTTAGATTGCTTAGACCCTGGTCCAGTATTGTTTCATATTGGGTTCAGAATTTGAACCCATATTGATAACTTTGTGCAGCTTATAGGGCTTATTTGTAACGTAAGAGGTGAGGCATTTTTGATCGCATATCCACATATTACTGTATTGTGGTGAGTTGCTGATGTTCAGTTTTTTTTTTTTATTTATTTATTTTTTTTATTTTTTTTTGAAAGAGACTCCGTAGCAAAAATTGCATCCTGTTTTTTATCATCCTACAAGTTCCAAAAGCTATTCTAATGTGTTCTAGCTTACTGCAGCACGTTCTACTATCACCATCTCTGTAATAAATCAACTTATCTCTCTCTTGTCAGACTTGTCAGGCGTGTGTTTTGAAGGCTGCCAAGTTCTTCAGTGTTGTGGTTCTGTGATGCATCTCCCCCATCCAGGCCCCTCTCTGCACACTGCCTGTGTATTATTTAGATTAGAGCAGCTTCTCTCTTCTCTCTTATCTTTTACAAGCTGGATAAATCCTCCTCTGAGCTGGCTGGGCTTTCACATACTGAGGAATTACATACAGGCAGAGCTGTCTGCACTCTGCAGGAAGAAACAGCCTGACACTTCAGTGGAAGATAGCTGCAGGGGGAAAGAAACACACAAATGATCTCTTGAGATTAAAAAGGAAGGCTGTATACAGCCTGCTTGTGTATCGATGTATTTTCTATGTGTGGACATACTGTACATCAATCTACTTCCTGTTTTGGTGGCCATTTTGTTTGTTTATAAACAAACTTTTTAAAACTGTTTTTAACCACTTTTAATGCGGCGAGGAGCGGCAAAATTGTGACAGAGGGTAATAGGAGATGTCCCCTAACGTACTGGTATGTTTACTTTTGTGCGATTTTACCAATACAGATTCTCTTTAAGTGATTTTATGATGTTTATACGGAATATTCAATAAAGTTGTTATACTGTGATTTGGTGGTGCAGCTTTTTTTCAGGATTTATTTTCTTTTCTGGTACTCTACATTGTGTTTTGATCCTGAAGCTTGCACGCCACTACAAATTAGGAGTGCGGATTTTTTTGCTTCCAATCATTGAACTTGAAAGACTGTGGTGCAAATCTCAGTCTCCAGAAGACAAACATGCCTTAATCCTCCACTTGATGAACTACCAAAAGGTAATCACCAAGAAAAAGTCATCCTTTCTATCACATGAGATTGCAAATGTAGTTAAAAAACCAGCCCAACTGTTCTGCACAGTGGAAAAATTCTGCAACCCGGTATGCCAAAAATGTGATATCCAGTCTTCAAAGGACCAGTGTGACCAATTTGCCAGACAAAGTTTCAGCTGTATGGTCTGCAATCCAACTTACAGCATCTGAGGCTAATATAGAGCCAAAGATCATTAGCAGAGACAACATAACACCATGGTCAAACTTCAAGTAAATTGATGAAGAAGTCGCATCAAGCATCCTCCTTCACCTCCGCCAAACTACCTGTGACCTAGATCTTCTTGGCCCCAACACAGTTCATGTTGAACTGCCCGAACCTGTTTATATCGGTATTCCTCAAAATTGTAAGCTGTTCCTTACAATCAGGGATATTTCCTGCTTTACGGAAGGAAGCAATCATCAGACCTCTCCTCAAAAAACCTTCCCTGGACCCAGATACAATGACCAGCTACAGACCTGTCTCTAACCTTCCCTCTCTGGGGAAGGTAATTGAAGAAGCTGTATACCTCCAGCCAGAAGCCAAAATCTTACAAAAAAGCAACATTTATGACCCATTTCAGTCTGGCTTCAGGAAACATCACATCGCTGAAACTGCCCTCATCCAAATCTGCAACCACCTGCTCTTGGCAAGAGACAAAGCAGAGTGCTCTATCCTGATACTTAGCATTTTCTTGTGTCTACATTGGTGAGGTAAGTCCACCTACTGCCTCCATATTTTTAAACTTTTTATCCATTTTTATACTACTGGCGCCTCTGTAACCTTGCTTACTATCCTGATACTTCTAGACCTTTCTGCAGCCTTTGATACAGTTGACCATGACATCTTGATAAGCAGGCTACAGGAATACTGCGGCAATAATGGCATAGTTCTCCAGTGGTCCTCTTTCACGGCGGATCAGTGGCGATCGGTAAAACACGCAGCTAGCAAAGTGCTAGCTACGTGTTTAAAAAAAAATGTATGCAAATCGGCCCACCAGGGCCTGAGCAATCCACCGCGGCATTACTGGACGAGCTGAGCTCGTCCATAACGCCCAGGTGGTTAAGACCTGCCTCTTCCCCCTACTTTTTGCCAGAACTTTGAGCTCCCAAGTCTGAGTTTCTGGACATCCTGGTTCCTGATCCCTTGCCCTGTTTTCTGTGTATGCTTTCTTACCAGTGCCAAACCCTGTTTATTCTGTCTGAGACCTTGCTTTTGCCTAATCCCTGGTACTGTGCTTTTCTGATAACCTGTTGCTGACCTTGCTCTCCTGCTGACTCTGATATTCTGCCTGATCCCTTTTGTACTGCAATTGTGTATATATTTGCTGTATATATTTAGAAGTACAGACTAACCAGCAAGCTCATGGTGACCCAGAACTCATTGGAGTGTGTAAGGGGCTACAATGATCCTAAAAGCCCACTTACTAAAATGCTAAGAAAAACAAAAGTTTGCTTTCTTAAAAGGTGGCCATACACTGGTCGATTTGCCATCAGATCAGATAGATCCCTCTCTGATCGAATCTGATCAAAGAGGGATCGAATGGCTGCCTTTACTGCAAACAGATTGTGAATCGATTTCAGCCTGAAATCGATTCACCATCTGTGAAGCTGCCGCTGCCCCCCGGGCCCCCGCATACATTAACAGATCCGGCTGGCACTAGTCCCCCGGTCTCCGCTGTCTTCTTCTCCGCTCTGGTCTCCAGGGCTGCAGCTTCATTGTACTTCCTGTCCGGGGAAGTTAAAACTTCCTGCCGGGACAGAAAGAAGCGAAGCCTGCCGGGCTCGGAGCCCAGAGCGGAGAAGAAGCAGTGGGGACTCGCGCTGGCCAGATCAGGTAATGTATTGCCGCTAGCATCTGTCGTCGGGCATTCGAACGCCGCTATCAACGCACTTCCGACCGGCCGGCGATCAAGCGAAATCTTCCGCATGGACGGAAACGATTTTCGAACGGAAATCGATTGTTTGGTCAGCATTTGCGCAACGATTTCACAGCCGATTCGATCACAGTGATCGAATCGGCTGTATATCGGCGGGAAAATCGGTAAGTGTATGGGCCCCTGTATGATCTTTCATTCCCCACTCCAGGAGACGACCACTACCTGCCTTCATTTACCAACAAAAAGATAAGTTCTGATTAATTTGAGAGTGATGGAGCAGGATTTCTTGATTATTATTCAAATAAAGATAAGCAGACTGTGCAAGCTTGCATAGATTCCCTCCAGTCTCTGATCAATCAGGGAATATGCAAGTATGGGAAAGCCGCCTTCTTGCTGACTGCATGGCATACAATTGTCTCTGCATCATGTTCTGTAGCTTCTGCTTTACCTGCTGAAAACCCTGTTAATGTTGATTTCACATCTGAACAGGTAGATATGTACTATAGTTATCTGAAGAGGGATAGAAGTGCTTTCTTTGAATTCTATTCCACACAATCTACTGAATTTGTTTCAGGTTGTAAGAAGTAAGAATGCCGTGGAAAATTTAATGCATAAGAAATGTTGTAAGCATGAACCAGCTGCTGCCTTAATTGCTGCCTATTCATAGATCCTGCCCTTAGGTAATTTTTCTGTTATGCTAGGTACACACGAGTGTCTCTCAGAGACGAGAGACGAGACAAAAAGGCAGCGACAGTTCGTCGCCAGGTACCTCTGTGTAACAGCCGTATACAGGGCGCACAGAGGGACAGAGATGCGGCGGAAGCTGTCGCCGAAGGTTCCTCCCCCCCGCCGGAAGCTCCATACATTGTGTATGGGGTTGCGGTAGCTGGTCCGCATACACACGCGGTACGTGTAGCGGACTAGCGACAGTTGCGGCGACAGCTGTTGCGGGCGATTGGCCACGCCAATCGCCTGGCGACAGCTCTGAGTAGCGACGGTTCAGGGTGGGCGCCACATATACACGGGCGACAGTTGTAGCCCGTGTGTATGAGCCATTAACCCTCTGAATGCCGTTCACCTAGTTCAGAACTCCCTGTCCACAGCAGTTAAACAGTCCCAATGTCAGTTTCCCAGCAAAGAACAATTTAACTTTATTTTTGACTCTGAACTAATTGATTATTTATTTGATTTTCTGAAGAGGAATAGGGAAGGTTTTCATGCTTATTATTGTGAGAAGAGTGAAGGTTTTGTGTCCGCCTGTATACATGCAACTGAAACATTGATTAAGCATAAGCTTTGCAAGTGTAAATCTGCTTCCGTTTTGATTGCTGTGTGGTGTGAGATCCTCTTCTCTTGTTTCCACTCCCTTCCTACTGCTCACCCTTCTTATGCATCTTACCTTGTCCAGAGCTCAGAACCTGTAAAAAGTAAAAAGCCTGTAAAATTACAAACCGCCATCAGGTCCACACCTTGGTCATGGCAGTGTCCGGTTACTTCACAAGAACCTGTTCCTGTTTGCAGATTGGTCCATAAAACAAAACGCAAATACTTTCCAACAGCATCCATTACTCCAGTCAGTTCCTGACTGCAGCTGCAGCCTCCAGTCATCTCGCCTCACATACAGCCTCCAACCGACTGCGGTCTGGTGCAGCCTCCAGCCGACTGCGGTCTGGTGCAGCCTCCAGCCGACTGCGGCCTGGTGCAGCCTCCAGCCGACTGCGGCCTGGTGCAGCCTCCAGCCGACTGCGGCCTGGTGCAGCCTCCAGCCGACTGCGGCCTGGTGCAGCCTCCAGCCGACTGCGGCCTGGTGCAGCCTCCAGCCGACTGCGGCCTGGTGCAGCCTCCAGCCGACTGCGGCCTGGCGCAGCCTCCAGCCCATGTTCCTGTGACACAAGCTATACAGACTCTAGCCTTCATTTCACAACTCTTGCAGATTTTACATACACCAGAACCCAACCTAGCCGTTTGTCTACAGAAACTTGTATCCAGCCTACAGAGACATTGCCCAAATCTGCAAAAATGTGTATCCAGTCTGCAGAGCCTTGTTCCCAACCTGCAGAATCTTGCATCCAGTCTACAGATCTTTACTTCCAGCCTGCAGAGACTTTGCTTCAATCTGCAGAAATTTGCATTCAGTCTGCAGAGACTTGCATCCAGTCTACAGAACTTTGTTTCCAGCCCGCACAGGCTCCGCTCCAGGTGCTCAGCCAATGGCCCAGATCCCTGAAGCTATCCAGCCTGTCGCCACCCTGTCTGAAGCTATCCAGCCTGTCGCCACCCTGTCTGAAGTAATTCAGCCTGCTGTCTGTCCAAAGTTACTCTGCCTGCTGCACTACCTAAAGTTTTCCAGTCTGCTGCCCAGCCTTCACAGACTTCAGCTGCTGCCCAGGCGTCACAGCCTTCAGCTGCTGCCCAAGTCTCCTGCTCAGTCTGATGGTGCCCAGTCTCCTGCTCAGCCTGATGGTGCCCAGTCTCCTGCTCAGCCTGAGGCCTGCCAGTCTCCTGTTCAGCCTGATGGTGCCCAGTCTCCTGTTCAGCCTGAGGCCTGCCAGTCTCCTGTTCAGCTTGAGACCTGCCACTCCGCTATGTTGCCTGAGACCTGCCACTCCACTATGTTGCCTGAGACCTGCCAGCCTGATATCTTACCTGATGTCCCCCAGTCTCCTGTTTTATCTGTTCCTCTGCCTGATGGTCTCCGGGCTAGGATCCTGCTTCCTCTTGTCCTGTCTTCAAAATTACCTGCTTTCCAGCTACTTCTGGTTATGTTTTGCTCTCCCTGCCCACCCAGGGGGGCTACTTCTGGATTGTTGCCCTCCCTGCCCACCCAGGGTTGGCATCTCCCGTTTTTGGTCCTTGCCACTTTTTGGAGCGTGCTTAATGTGCACCAATTCTTTGTCCAATTTGCCTCCCTGCCTGGTGAAGTTTTAAGGTTTAACCACTTCCCGACCGCCGTTTATACAATTGGCGGCCGGGAAGTGGACCCCGCAAGGACCGTCGTATGTACAAATCCTTGTACGGGCATGGGCGGCGCGATCGCGTCATTCGTGACGCGATCGGCCGCCGGCAACTGGCTCCGCTCCCCTCGCGCTGTAACCCGCCGGCCGTTCGGAAGCGCCGGCGGATTACTAGCACCCGGATCGCCGCATACAAAGTGTATAATACACTTTGTAATGTATACAAAGTGTATTATACAGGCTGCCTCCTGCCCTGGTGGTCCCAGTGTCCGAGGGACCACCAGGGCAGGCTGCAGCCACCCTAGTCTGCACCCAAGCACACTGATTTCCCCCCCCCCCTGCCCCCTGATCGCCCACAGCACCCCTCAGACCCCCCCCTGCCCACCCCCCAGACCACTGTTTGCACCCAATCACCCCCCTAATCACCCATCAATCACTCCCTCTCACTATCTGTCAACGCTATTTTTTATTTATTCCCTAAACAGCCCCCTGCTCCCTCCTGATCACCCCCCCACCCCTCAGATTCTCCCCAGACACCCCCCCCCCCCCCTGTGTACTGTATGCATCTATCCCCCTGATCACCCATCAATCACCCCCTGTCACTGCCACCCATCAATCAGCCCCTAACCTGCCCCTTACGGGCAATCTGATCACCCACCCACACCAATAGATCGCCCGCAGATCCGACGTCAGATCACCTCCCAAGTGCAGTGTTTACATCTGTTCTCTACCCTAAACACCCACTTATTGCCCATCAATCACCCATCAATCACCCCCTATCACCACCTGTCACTGTTACCCATCAGATCAGACCCTAATCTGCCCCTTGCGGGCACCCAATCACCCGCCTATACGCTCAGATTGCCCTCAGACCCCCTCTTATCAATTCGCCAGTGCAATATTTACATCTGTTCTTCCCTGTAATAACCCACTGATCACCCATCAATCACCTATCAATCACCCCCTGTCACTGCCACCCATCAATCACCCCCTGTCACTGCCCCCCATCAATCAGCCCCTTGCGGGCAATCTGATCACCCACCCACACCAATAGATCGCCCGCAGATCCGAGGTCCGATCACCTCCCAAGTGCATTGTTTACATCTGTTCTCTACCCTAAACACCCACTAATTACCCATCAATCACCCCCTGTCACTGCTACCCATCAGATTAGACCCCTATCTGCCCCTAGGGCACTCAATCACCTGCCCACACCCTCAGAACGCCCTCAGACCCCAGCCCTGATCACCTCGCCAGTGCATTGCTTGCATCTATTCCCCCCTCTAATCACACCTTGAGACACCCATCAATCACCTCCTGTCACCCCCCTAGCACACCTACCCATCAGATCAGGCCCTAATTTGCCCCGTGTGGGCTCCTGATCACTCGGCCAAACCCTCAGATCCCCCTCAGACCCCCTTCCGATCACCTCCCCAGTGCATTGATTGCATCTATTTTCCCCTCTAAGCACCCCCTGAGACACCCATCAATCACCTCCTGTCACCCCCCTAGCACTCCTATCCATCAGATCAGGCCCAATACAACCTGTCATCTAAAAGGCCACCCTGCTTATGACCTTTTCTACAAAATTCGCCCCCTCATAGACCACCTGTCATCAAAATTTGCAGATGCTTATACCCCTGAACAGTCATTTTGAGACATTTGGTTTCCAGACTACTCACGGTTTTGGGCCCGTAAAATGCCAGGGCGGTATAGGAACCCCACAAGTGACCCCATTTTAGAAAGACACCCCAAGGTATTCTGTTAGGTTTATGACGAGTTCATAGAAGATTTTATTCTTTGTCAAACGTTAGCGGAAATTGATTTTTTATTTTTTTTTCACAAAGTGTCATTTTTCACTAACTTGTGACAAAAAATTAATTCTTCTATGAACTCGCCATACACCTAACAGAATACCTTGGGGTGTCTTCTTTCTAAAATGGGGTCACTTGTGGGGTTCCTATACTGCCCTGACATTTTAGGGGCCCTAAACCGTGAGGAGTAGTCTAGAAAACAAATGCCTCAAAATGACCTGTGAATAGGACGTTGGGCCCCTTAGCGCACCTAGGCTGCAAAAAAGTGTCACATGTGGTACGACCGCACTCAGGAAAAGTAGTATAATGTGTTTTGGGGTGTATTTTTACACATACCCATGCTGGGTGGGAGAAATCTCTCTGTAAATGGACAATTGTGTGTAAAAAAAAAAAAAAAAATCAAACAATTGTCATTTACAGAGATATTTATCCCACCCAGCATGGGTATGTGTAAAAATACAGCCCAAAACACATTATACTACTTCTCCTGAGTACGGCGGTACCACGTGTGGCACTTTTTTACACCCTAAGTACGCTAAGGGGCCCAAAGTCCAATGAGTACCTTTAGGATTTCACAGGTCATTTTGCGACATTTGGTTTCAAGACTACTCCTCACAGTTTAGGGCCCCTAAAATGCCAGGGCAGTATAGGAACCCCACAAATGACCCCATTCTAGAAAGAAGACACCCAAAGGTATTCCGTTAGGAGTATGGTGAGTTCATAGAAGATTTTATTTTTTGTCACAAGTTAGCGGAAAATGACACTTTGTGAAAAAAAAAACAATTAAAATCAATTTCCGCTAACTTGTGACAAGTAAATAAAAACTTCTATGAACTCACCATACTCCTAACGGAATACCTTGGGGTGTCTTCTTTCTAAAATGGGGTCATTAGTGGGGTTCCTATACTGCCCTGGCATTTTAGGGGCCCTAAACCGTGAGGAGTAGTCTTGAAACAAAAATGACCTGTGAAATCCTAAAGGTACTCATTGGACTTTGGGCCCCTTAGCGCAGTTAGGGTGCAAACAAGTGCCACACATGTGGTATCGCCGTACTCAGGAGAAGTAGTATAATGTGTTTTGGGGTGTATTTTTACACATACCCATGCCGAGTGGGAGAAATATCTCTGTAAATGGACAATTGTGTGTAAAAAAAAAAAAATCAAACAATTGTCATTTACAGAGAGATTTCTCCCACCCAGCATGGGTATGTGTAAAAATACACCCCAAAACACATTGTACTACTGTATATTCCTGCGTATAAGACTACTTTTTAACCCTTGAAAATCTTCTGAAAAGTTGGGGGTCGTCTTATACGCCGGGTATCATTGATGCTGGGTGATACCCCCTATCCTGTTACCGTCTCTCAGATCTTGCTGCTGAGGACTGCAGTGAAGCGGCGCAGGCGCACATGTGCGAGATCTGAGAGGCAGAGAGGGAGGTAAATAGGATACAAGGGTGGGCCAGAGGGCTGAAAGAGGCGTATTTTATGGGCACAGCGCGATCTATTCTTCCATACCGCTCTGGTAAACAGGGAGAGCTGACCAATCCACTTAGGGAGAGTTCACCAATCCAACCAGTCAATTGACTATATACTTTTATATACTGGGTAACACATACAGTACAGCACCAGTATGATTTTTTTTAATTTGGTGTACGTTGGAAGTGGGGTAGTCTTATACGGTGAGTACATAACAAACTCTATATTTTAACTGAAATAGTTGGGGGGTCGTCTTATACACCCAGTCGTCTTATACACCGGAATATACGGTACTTCTCCTGAGTACGGCAATACCACATGTGCGGCACTTTTTTGCAGCCTAACTGCGCTAAGGGGCCCAAAGTCCAATGAGCACCCTTAGGCTTTACAGGGGTGCTTACAATTTAGCACCCCCCAAAATGTCAGGACAGTAAACACACCCCACAAATGACCCCATTTTGGAAAGTAGACATTTCAAGGTATTCAGAGAGGGGCATGGTGAGTCTGTGGCAGATTTCATTTTTTTTTTGTCGCAAGCTAGAAAAAATGGAATTTTTTTTTTTTGTCACAAAGTGTCATTTTCCGCTTACTTGTGACAAAATATATCTTCTATGAACTCACTATGCCTCTCAGTGAATACTTTGGGATGTCTTCTTTCCAAAATGGGGTCATTTGGGGGGTATTTATACTATCCTGGAATTCTAGCCCCTCATGAAACATGTCAGGTGGTCAGAAAAGTCAGAGATGCTGGAAAATGGGAAAATTCACTTTTTGCACCATAGTTTGTAAACGCTATAACTTTTACCCAAACCAATAAATATAGGCTGAGTGTGGTTTTTTTTAATCAAAAACATGTTTGTCCACATTTTTCGTGCTGCATGTATACAGAAATTTTACTTTATTTGAAAAATGTCAGCACAGAAAGTAAAAAACATTTTTTTGACAAAATTCATGTCTTTTTTGATGAATATAATAAAAAGTAAAAATCGCAGCAGCAATCAAATAGCACCAAAAGAAAGCTTTATTAGTGACAAGAAAAGGAGCCAAAATTCATTTAGGTGGTAGGTTGGATGAGCGAGCAATAAACCGTGAAAGCTGCAGTGGTCTGAATGGAAAAAAAGTGCCTGGTCCTTAAGTTGGGTAAAGCCCACGGTCCTCAAGTGGTTAAATTTCCCTCCCTGCCCACCCGGTTTTGGCATCCATGGTCATCCCTGCCAAGGGATTGTTTGTTTAAAGTCTCTTGGGACCCTGGCGGGGGTTTTCTAAAGACATTATGGAGCGTCCTGAGGCCGCTTCTTAAGGGGGGGGGGGGTAATATTAGGAACTGTGTACTGCCTGCTCCTGCCTGCTGGTGGCAGTATTTGGCATGGAATGCCTGGAACTTTTATTGTGTCACCAGCAGAGGGCTCGATAGACTTTTGAACAGACCTGCAGTTCTACAATCCAACAGCAGGTGGCTCTTCAGTCGCAAAGACTTGCAGTTCCTGATCTGGCCTGTGGGTGGTTCAGATGCTTATTGCAATTACTCACCACCAGTTGCATCCTGTGTTCACTTTCACATGGACTTTTTTAAGATCTGCCTCTTCCCCCTACTTTTTGCCAGAACTTTGACCTCCCAGGTCTGAGTTTCTGGACATCCTGGTTCCTGATCCCTTGAACTTGATGAACAGATGAAGACAGTACACAAAAGGCTTCAGCAAATAAACTGTATTAGTAGCATACAGAGGCACACGACATGTTTTGGGCGGAGCCCTTCCTCAGGTGTGCCACACCCTTCACAAGCAACACTTTAATACCCATCCCCCAGGAAGTCCATGTGATCACCTGACCACCAGTAACCATAGTGACAAAATTAAATAATCAAAGTTATATACAAGAATACAACATATTAAATCCGAGGAACTTCACATAATGTCTACCTCAGCTAACCGCTGAGGAGTAGGTCACCCAGATACATCTGTACAATACAGAGCCATAATGAACAATTTATGTATTTTTTTTATCTATAGTTCTTTACGATACCAAGCCTGGTTCAATCCTGTTTCAGATACTCTGTGCATTCATTTCACCTAGAAGAAAGAGAGACATTACAAAAAGCATTTCAAACTCAGGTTCTCATTTAGACCTGTAGGATAAACACAATTGAATGTATTTATCCACTTTGCTTCACACTGTAGCAGCAATTTTTTCCAGTCACCACCTCTATTCAGTCTCAGCAATCCTATCACAAACCAGCGTAACTGACTGACTCTGTGTTGGAGTTGCAAGAAATGCCTTGGTACTGAGGTTTCATATTTTTTTTATTTATTTTTTTTACCTTCTGCAAAATTTGCAATATCCCTTTTGTGCTCTTGAATTCATTGTTTTACAGGTCTTTCTGTTTTGCCATTATACATATGACCGCAGGGACACTTGAGCCCGTATACCACGTACAGACTCAAGCAGGAAAACCTGTCCCTGATGTGTACATTAGCACCAGTGGAGGGTGGGAGAAATGCTGCTCCCTTTTATGATTGCGCTGCAACAATTGAAACTCAGGCATGGGAAGGTGCCCTTTTTATCATTAGGTGCTCCCTCATCATTCCTGATGGCAATGTCCGATTTACATAACCAATTTTTGATGGTCTTACCCCTACGATAAGCAAACACTGAAGGTTCAACGAACAAATGACCATACTCTCGATCTTGCCTAAGTATCGGCCAGAATTTTCGCACTGCGGAACAAATTCGTTTCGCCAGATACCCATAGTTGCACACAAAGGGCAACCGATTGGACACATCTCTTGCTTTGGGGAGCAGCAAGTCCTTTCTCGCTACTGATCTCACCTCATCACTCACCTTTCTAAAGGCATGTTCATCATATCCTTTCTCTACCAATTTTCTTCAGCTTTATCGTAATCCGTTAATTTGGACGAAATCCCCTGGGCTCTCAATCACCTGATCCCTTGCCCTGTTTTCTGTGTATGCTTTCAGTTGCCGAACCCTGTTCTGTCTTGAGAGCTTGCTTTTTGCCTAATCCCTGGTACTGTGCTTTTCTGATGACCTGTTGCTGACCTTGCTCTCCTGCTGACTCTGATATTCTACCTGATCCCTTTTGTACTGGGATTGTATATATATTTGCTGTATATATTTAGTTAGACAGTGAGGGTGTTGTATATATTTGCCACGGCTTCCCGGATTGTTTGTATATATTGTGTGCTGTGCAGAGGTTTGCATGATATTTGCATTCACGTTTGTATGTATGCCTGCATTTGCAATAAAACATTGGAATTTCCACCATAATCCTTGGTTTTGTGTCTGTATACTGCAAACTGTGGTCAAAACGTTCCTCCGTTCAGGCCTGTGACATATTTGCAGTCTTCACCACTGGGAATAGGAGGCACAGATATACACAGTTCTGAGCATGTGCGTAGCCTGGGAGTTATAATTAATGGGGATTCAAACTTCAGAACTCACATCTCTGCTGTGGTGAAATCATTCTATTTTCATCTGAAGAACGCAAAAATCAAGCACCTCCTCCCCCCAGAAAATCTGCCTACCTTAGTTCATGCCTTTATTACATCCCGACTAGACAATTGTAATGCTCTCTACACCGACTTCCAGAAAAGGAATTGTACCACCTACAGCTGATACAGAATACTGCTGCCAGACTGTTAATCAACCCCGTTACTGCCACATACCAGTCCTGCACTCCCTTCACTTGCTACCTATAAAATGGAGGATCCTATTAAAGATCGGCCTACTGACATTTAAGCACTGCATAAACTAGGCCCTGGATACATGAAAGAAATGTTGCAGCTGCGTAGCAATCCCTGTAATCTCAGATCCACAGGCTCTAATAATCTAGTGATACCCAGAGTCCACCTGGAAACTTTGGTCGCAGAGCCTTCTGTCATGTCGCACCCAGGGCCGGCTCTAGACTTTTTGCCGCCTGAGGCAAATTTAGGGCTGGTTCAGACGGACGTTCGGAGGCGTTGCGTTCGTTGACGTTGCGTTGGTGATGCGTTCAGGCTTTCAGCAGCGTTCGCGTTGCGTTTGGATGCGGTCGCGTTTTTTCTTCCCCTAGAGGGTCATTACCCGTCGCGGTTAACCGCCCCTGGAAGCTACATGTTGCTTTCAAGGGCTCCTTGAACGCCAGGGAAAATCGGGACCCGAACGCCGCGTTCGTGTAAACGCGCGTGAAAGCTTGGTACAAACGCTCCCATTCACTTGAATGGGAGCGTTTAACGCCAAGCCCCGAACGCTGGCAGTAAACACTGCACAAGCGTCCATCTGAACCAGCCCTTAGAAAAAATTGCCAATTCCCCCCCCCCCCCCCCTCAAGTCGTGGGTGGGGGGGGCCGCCAAGCTGGAGGGGGTAGCGGGCAAGAAGGGGGTATTGGGCCTAGCGGTGGGGAGGGGGTCAGACCGCCCCTCCCTCGCCTGGGTCCCCCGATCTGCGCTCCACCTCCAGCTTGAAATAGCTCCGTAGCTGCCGATAGTAAGAGGGACGGGCGGGGATCACTCACCTCTTCCGGGTTCCAGCGTGCGCTCCACTGACGTCCTTCCTGCAACGCCGCCTACTGAATTGTAAGTGGGCGGCGTTGCAGGAAAAGACATCAGTGGAACGCAGTGGAACTGGAAGAGGTGAGTGGTCCCCGCCCGTCACTCTTACTATCGGCAGCTACGGAGATATTTAAAGCTGAAGGTGGAGCACAGATCGGGGGACCCAGGCGAGGGAGGGGGGGGTCCGACCCCCCCTCCCCACCGTTAGGCCCAACCCCTCCTCCTTTCTGCCCACTACCCCTCCAGCTCGGCGGCTGGCCCCCCGCACCCACGGACGGGCGGTTGCCGCCCCCCAAGAAGTACCGCCTGAGGCAAACGTTTCACCCCGCCTCATGAGCGGGACGGCCCTGGTCGCACCTACATTATGGAACTCCTTACCTCAGCAGATCAGGACAGCTCCTCCTCTGGACGTGTTTAAATCTAGACTGAAAACCCACCTGCTCAGTTCGGCATTTGCAGAAATATAATTTTTGTTCATCCTACTACCAATTACTGAATCTGAGAGAGGCTACGCACTTTGGATGAAACACGCTATATAAATGTTATTGTTCACTGTTCTAAGGACACTATCCTCCTACAAATCTTTCAGTGTTTTGTAAAAATGTGTTCAAGTTGTCAATATTGACAATTGAAGCCTGGGAAAAACCACAATTAATTAACCTTGTCCATTTTAGGTCTATTTTGCAAGATGTTCTCTCTGGCCCAGTGCACACCAAAAATCTCTAGCAGATCCTCAAAACGCTAGAGGTTTTTGAAGCAGATTTCAGAGCCATTGTAGGCATGTTTTCTAAACAAGCCTAGCGTTTTTTGGAGCGTTTTTGTGTAGCAGATTACAACTATTGTTACAGTAAAAGCTGTTACTGAACAGCTTCGGTAACAAAAACGCCTGGAAAACCGCTCTGATCTAACGTTTTTAAGAGCAGTTTTCCACTTTCCTATACTTTAACATTGAGGCAGAAACACCTCAGAACTCTACAAAATGCTGCAGCCCCTGAGTTTGCGTTTGTGGTAAAAACGATTCGCTCTGGTGTGCACCGTCCCATTCACTTTCATTAGCCAAACGGTTTTCCCCCTGCAAGCGGTTTAAAAAACGCTGGAGAACCGCTCTGGTGTGCACCAGCCCTCTATCTACATTTCTGTCCTCTAGTCTTGTGTTTTCTAAAGCACGGGGGTAATACCTTTTCTGTATGAGCCTCTCAGATACCATCAGGGACTGAGAGTCAAAATCCTCCAACCTTGCGCGATTTCTACATAGTCTCTTGCACTGTCCATTAGGGACATTGCTAATCCACCTCAGGTGATGACAGCTACCAGTCTGTATATATAACCATTACAGTCAGTTGTTTTAAAGAAGGTTCTGGTCCATACCCATCCCTCTCCCTTGTGAATTTCTAGGTCGAGAAAATTACTTGATCATCAGTTTCAACTTCAAGTCTAATGTTGATCTCATAACATTCAGGGTCTCAATAAACTTTTCAAATTCTTATTATGAGGATATAGTCTATATACCTCCTCTGTACTATATCCCCCCCCCCCCTTACTCTCATAGGATCTTCTCCGTCCACCTTTCCATGCATAGATTTGCCAGGAAAGGGGCAAACCCGGCCCCAATGGCACACCCCCTTATCTGCAGATAGAACTCTCCCTGGTGCCAAAAATAATTTTGCGAGATAGTAAACATCAACAGTTTTAAGGGGAAGACCACTTGTTCCTCACACAGATCAGTCTGTCTCAGGAAGTGCTCTACAGCCTCCTTGTGAAGGATATTTGTGTAGAGGGATGGAACATCAGCCGTAGCAAGCAGACCCATGGACCGAACATTTATCCTGGTCTAGAACCTTTAGTATCTTTGCGTAAGCAAGGTAATTTCTGGACAGCTGGTTGCAATAAGTCATCAAGGTACTGGTCCCAAGCGGTGGATAACTGAGCCTCTACCGCTTTTCATGGGCCTTCCTGGTGCCTGGGTGGCACTCTTGGGTACCTGATAAATTATGTGAAATTTTGGTAACGAGTGTATCAAAAATTCAAACTCATGGTCCTTCAATATACCTTTATCTAGGTCTTCACTTAGGAGTTATCTAAATTCCTCCAGAATAACTTTTTGTTTGGTTCCCCCCCCTCAATCGGGTATAGGTAGAGGTGTCCTTTACCTACCTGTCTAGTTCCATAAAGTATCGGTCCTTGGTTAAAATACCATACTGTAACATTTAACAAGAATATGTAATAAATAAAAAACAGTATTGTATATTTTGTACATGAAGACAACTGTGATTTTGCGAAACGTAACTAGAGTGATTTGTTAGTAGGGGGCAATCTGTATAGGTTTTTTTTTTTTTTTTAAGCAATCCGCTTGTTTTTTGTTTTGTAAATGAACAGTTAATCTGTGTTTTTTATATTTTTTTAAAGGATATTTATTGAAAAGAAAGTCATGGTACACAGGCATAGCACAACAATAAAAAATGCATATAAATGTAATATTATATTTATGCTCCTCTCAGTCTTGGCATGCTGTGACAAAGTGTGCCGCAATTGCGCCTGGGAATTCCTCTTCTCCCATTAGAATGTGGAGTTTTCTCTCATCCTGTAATGTGTGAAAGTCTGGAAGTCATTTTTCTCCCTGTAAAACCAAAACAATGTTCAAATTTCAGCGCTCCTACCATTCATTCAGTGATAACTTTGTTACTTATCACACTGAAATGATCTATATATTGGTTTGTTTTTTTAGCCACAAATTAGGCTTTCTTTTGGTGGTACTTTTTGCTAAGAATTATTTTATTTTATATGCTTTGTAAAGGGAATAATAAGAAAAAAAAAGAAAAAAAATCATTTCTCAGTTTTCAGCCAATAGTTTTAAAATAAAATGTGCTTCGATACACAAAACCCACACCTTTTATTTGCCCATTTGTCCCGTTTATTACAAAGTTTAAATTGTGTGCCTAGTACAATGTATGACGATAATATTTTATCTGGAAAGAAAGGTGTATTTTTTCCGTTTAGGGATTTTTAACACTATTTCACCTTTTAAAATACTTTATTTGCAAAATGAACAGTTGTATACCCTCATGACATACATATTAGAAAAGTCCCTAAGGTAACTATTTATGTAAAGAAAAAAAAATTAAATGATGTAATGGTTTTTTTTTTTTTTTTTTTTTTAACAAGTGTTTTATTTTGGTAACTATGGGGCAGGATTGGACGGGGTTAAAAATAATAAAATAGAAACTAATAATAATTCTTCTATGTGAAACAGTATAGAGGTATAATTAGGTGTATTTTTACTCTTTGACCACAAAATGGTGCTACTGAGACTGTGTTCTATTAATAGAAACACGGAAGTATTGGGTCTGTTATGAATAAGAACCTGCATCTCCTTTCTGCACACTCTTGGAAGACACAGGAACGGTGATTGGGATTGAGAATAGTTGATTCTCATATCCCGATCAGAGATGGAGCTGCAACGGTGAGGTGAACGAAAATGGCGTGGGGCTCGTGAACGTGGTGGTAAGTTAACAGTATGCATATCTACCCCCCTGATCCGCACGTGAAGTTTACAGGGGCGTAGCTATGCAATACTAGGGATCTTAAAGTGGTTAAAGGTTTCCCTGGCTGCAGTATATTTGGGGCAGTGCAGCAGGAAGTGATTCTCATCTTTGAGGGTCTTCTGCTCAAGGGTCTTCTGAAAGCGTTAAATATCAGGTATGCAAGTGGCTGACTCAGTCCTGACTCAGACAGGAATTGACTACAGTGTGACCCTCACTGATAAGAAATTCCAACTATAAAACACTTTCCTAGCAGAAAATGGCTTCTGAGAGCAAGAAAGATGGAAAAAAAGGGAATTTCTTATCAGTGAGGGTCACACTGTAGTCACTTCCTGTCTGAGTTAGGACTGAGTCAGCCACTTACATACCTGATATTTAACTCTTTCAGGCAGAGAAAGAAAAAAAGGAACACAACCTAGTTATTTGTGTGCTAGGCACTGTACAAACACATGTCTATCTCATCATGTCACATGTCACTTCGGGTATCCTTTAATCATAGTACATGATAATTGGTTCTAAACAATTTCCAAGCATTTGCTATTGCTTTTAATTAGCTAAAATAATAATTTGGTGTTGTTTTAAATAAGATTTCTCATTTTCTAAAACTCAACTAAATATGTTATTCTTGGTTGAGTTTATCAAGCCAGAGTACCCCCTGAAACCATCAGAAGTATCCCCAGGGGTACGCGTACCACACGTTGAGAACCTAGGTACTAGATATTGTTAGCAGGCTACTTCTATTAGGGAGATTAGGTCCTGTTTTCTGCACTTGGAATCATCCTTAAACCTGGCCACCGCAGCTATGAGCTCGCCACGGATAAAGGCCTTGACCGTGTTCCATACCAATGACACGTGCTCTACATTTCTGTGGACAAAGGGTAATTAATTGATCTGCTTAGCTATATCATCATGTGTTATTAGGTCCAGCTAGAACGGATTTAGTTTCCAGAACTGGAATGGGAGCTTGTTACCCCAAGATGTAATGATTAAAATAGGTGAATAATCAGAAACCAGACGGGGTAGTATGTCCACCCGAGACACATCTCTTAGGAGCAAAACAAATGCATAAAAATTATCCAGGTGGAAAGAAGCACCAAACGTGGCTTAGTGGTACCGTGTTTCCCCGAAAATAAGACAGTGTCTTATATTAATTTCTGCTCCAGAAAGTGTGCTAGGGCTTATTTTCAGGGGATATCTTATATTGGCACTGCAAATGTGTCCGCTGCTGGCCACCTCTTATTGCTGCTCACTGTACTGATACAGTGCTGATCAGGCACCTGTCATGTTATCCCTGCACACAGTTTATAAACCTGCTGTGTGCAAAGATGACATGTCAGGTGCCTGATCAGCACTACATGATGTGTCCCCATGCTATCCGCCTTTTATTGTTGCTTATTGTACTGTTACAGTGCCGATCAGGCACTTGTCATGTCATCCTTGCACACAGCATGTTTATCAACTGTGTGCAGGGATGACATGACAAGTGCCTGATCGGCACTGCATGAAGTGTCCCCATGCCGGCCCCCTTTTATTGCTGTTTATTGTGCAGTTACAGTGTCGATCAGGCACCTGTCATGTCATCCCTGCACACAGTTGAGAAATCTACTGTGTGCAAGGATGACATGTCAGGTGCCTGATCGGCACTGCGCGATTTGTCCCCATGTTGGCCGCCTCTTCCTGCTGCTTATTGTAATGTTACAGTGCCGATCAGGCACCTGTCATGTCATCCCTGCACACAGGTGATAAACTTCCTGTGTGCAAGGATAACATGACAAGTGCCTGATCGGCACTACATGACTTGTCCCCATGCTGGCCGCCTGTGTAAGAAGCTGTAGCACGCCGCAGAACAGTTCAAGCTCCGGTATTCAAGCCTTGTAATTGGATGAAGCAGCCTGGGAGGCGGGATCATGGCTCCGTTATTGGGCCAATCATTGCACTCGCTGTGTAGCAGCGAGTGCAGTGATTGGCCCAAAAACGGAGCATGATCCCGCCTCCCAGACTGCTTCATCCAATTACAAGGCTTTAATATCGGAGCTTGAAAGAATAATGGCACAGAGCGGACTGAAGGAGAGTTAATCAGCCCGCATTGAATAGCGAGTGTCCCGGACCCGGAGACCTCGCAGAGACAACAGGATGGCCAGCAGGACAGCAAGTTAAAATACATTTAACAACATGTCATGTGGGTTGCGGCTGGGCATGTAATGTAGGCTGGGGCTAGGTCTTATTTTTGGAGGGTGCCTTATATTTAGAGAATGAGTGAAAGGTCAGCTAGGTCTTATAATGAGAGGATGTTTTACTTTAGGGGAAAGACGGTATGTATATGCAGTGTGTTGGGTTGAAATGTCTCCACACATCATTATATCTCAATTCCATCATTAAAGCGGACCTAAATTAAAAATACAAGATTTCAGAAATAAAATCTATTTTCTAAATTATAATAATAAATAGCAGCCTTTTTTCAGCTGCATGATGACAAATCCTCCTTAAACCTGGCCACTGCAGCTATGAACTCGCCACGGATAAAGCCTTGACCGTGTTCCATACCAATGACACGTGCTCTACATTTCTGTGGACAAAGGGAAATTCGTTGATATGCTTAGCTATATCATCATGTGTTATTAGGTCCAGCTAGAACGGATTTAGTTTCCAGAACTGGAATGGGGGCTTGTTACCCCAAGATGTAATGATTAAAATAGGTGAATAATCAGAAACCAGACGGGGTAGTATGTCCACCCGAGATACATCACTTAGGAGCAAAACAAATGCATAAAAATTATCCAGGTGGAAAGAAGCACCAAACGTGGCTTAGTGGTATGTATATGCAGTGTGTTGGGTTGAAATGTCTCCACACAACAGTATATCTCAATTCCATCATTAAAGCAGACCTAAATTAAAAATACAAGATTTCAGAAATAAAATCTATTTTCTAAATTATAATAATAAATAGCAGCCTTTTTTCAGCTGCATGATGACAAATATAAAATATTTTACATTTATTGGAGGAATCCCTCCCTTCCTTTCAAATTGCCGGGACAAAATCCAGCAAACTGATGGAGTAGGTGGTGTCTGGCAATGGAGGAATTGCTAATGGCTGCCCCCAGTATAACCCTAGTTATGAAAAGAGAAGGGTGAAAAGCATGCACTGAAATGCTCATAGGTTTGAGAGAGTGTTTATTTATCTTTGTATGTGTCAGAGTGGTGCAACTAAATATTTTTAATTAAAAAAAATGTTTGGTTTGGGTCCACTTTAAATTCACAAATTTAGTGTTTTTGTTTAGTTTGGCGGGGTATCTTCCCAGATTAGGATTGCAAACTGTGTTGGTCTCCCATCCACAGTACATGTGCACAGGGATAATCCGTGAGAAATTGGACACCCTCTTTAATCACTACTGCACTATATGGAGATGGGAATGTATATATTAAGGATAACCAGAGGAATACGCATAATCCTACAGTGTATGAATATGTATCTACTCATACGGTCCTCACGCACTGTTAGTGCTTGGAATATGAGATTTTTGTAATTAGTAACGACACTCCCACTAGCCCACCCAGTCATGTCTCAAAGCTAGCTCTTTATTTTGCACTAAATGTGTCTCCTGTAATGCCACAATGTCCGGCTTCTGATGATTCAAGTACGCCAGTTGCTGTTTTACAGTGCCATTTAAATCTCGCACATTCCAGCGAATCACTTTCAAGTCACTAGTACAATAGTAGTTTAACCAGTTTGGCCTATCTGGACGAACTTACTCGTCCAGATAGGCTCTGCTGCTGCTGCATGGTGCGCGCGATCGGGCGCGCTCCCGCCGCTATCCCCCGGATCAGTGAATGGGAATATAATTCCCATTCACCGATCTAACTTCCCCGCAGAAAAACCGATGCTTTCTATTGAGAGAGCGCTGTATTTCTGCGTCTTCTTTTAGTTCCTGGATGCGAGATCGCTCGCATCCAGGACTTTTTTGACTGTGGCCTATCTTGTGGCCAAATAGTAAACTGCACCCACATACACTTTTCATTAAACAATTATATTATTTTACATTTAAAATTAGCTGTTTCCCTCCCACACCAAAAATTACCCACATACATTTTTTATTAAGAAAAAAAAAATAAAAAAAAAAACCCCAAAACATAAATAGTTACCCAAGGGTCTGAACTTTTTAAATATGCATGTCAAGAGAGTATGTTATTATATTATTTTAAATTATAAGCTTATAAGTAGTGATGGACGCAAATTGAAAAAATGCACCTTTATTTCTAAATAAAATATCGGAGCCATAAATTGTGATAGGGACATCATTTAAACTGTGTAATAACCGGGACAGATGGGCAAATAAAATACATGAGTTTTAATTACAATAGCGTATATTAATTTCAAACTATAATGGCCAAAAACTGAGAAATAATGCATTTTTTTAATTTCCTTCTTAATCTTCCTGTTAAAATGGATTTAGAAAAAAAATAATTCTTAGCAAAATGTACTACCCAAAGAAAGCCTAATTGGTGGCGGAAAAAACAAGATATAGATCAATTAATTGTGATAAGTAGCCATAAAGTTATTGGCGAATGAATGGGAGGTGAACATTGCTCGGATGCATGAGGTTTTCGACACTGCGCTGCTGAACCGGTTGAATTTACTTTATGACCATGTGTACAATGTAACATTTCCATTACATGACCTGTGTAAATAGACCTATGTATTGCATCATTTTTAGGACTGGGAATCCCTTCCCTATAAAATAAGCAAAAACTCCCTGAACACCTAACCCTCCCTGATCCTCTATAACGTAATGAGGATCCTTATACCTGAAACGGAAAAGGTAGAACATGAGACAGGATACGGCTATCCAGCTGCAGCACTTGTGTGGGAGAAAACCAGTGTCCTTACATTCCTCGTGTGAAGCCTGGTTGGAGACGCAGGTCCACTGAGAACGTGACATCTCTTCTGCACACCCCAGGTCAGAGCATCTGAGGCTCCCATCTAACAGTATATGTATTAACAACTAAACCTGCTTACAAACGGGCAGTGTCTTTGAAATATAGTATAAAACAGATAGTGAGCATCCATGAGCATCTCTTATGACCTATATAAATAGAGCAATAACTGTTGGGCTTCTTATTAGCAAAATTTCAACAGGGCAGCATTGGCACACAATGCTCTGCAGGGGAAGGGAGACACCCCAGGGGGATAGCAGAGAAAGGTTATGGAGTGCCCAGTGATGGGAGGAGTTGACAATACAGCCCGCGGTATAGGCAATGATGAATAGGTATTAGAATATGGTGAGGTAGAAGAAGTTGGACATCTCCCCATCCCACAGCATCCGAAGTGCAAACTCCGACACAACACCATAAGGCAGCAAGGGACACAGAAGAAGTGCCGCCCATATATGGACATTTCCTGCACGTCAGACTTATGGTCATATCTATATAAAGATGTGTCTTTTTACCATTATTCCCTTTGTGCTAAAAGACAAATGCAGAGGTACAGTCACAGGTGCTTGCCACATGGAACGGATTCAACCGGTAGTTCAAGATTCCAGCCTTTTAAGAAAAGACTGACCGTGCCCACCGGCCAAGGGAGAGATATCTAACAGCAGCTACAATGGGATATGTGGCATGAGATGTTTAATAGTATGAGGTGACCAACATTTAAAGATATGCCTGTTAAATATGTATGGAGTGAAGTATGGCTAATTATTTGGGCAAAACAGAAGAAAATAGATGTCTCTCCGTCAGCTGGCCACCAGGGGCAGCCCCTAATGCAACATAGTCCTTGTATGCCTATAAAGCATCAAATAACCTGAAGTCATAAAACCAGTGCACGAGTACAAAATGTTAAAGGATAACCGAGGTGACGTGACACAATGAGATAGACTTGCATGTACAGTAAGATGCGAAAGTTTGGGCAACCTTGTTAATCATCATGATTTTCCTGTATTGTAACAACCTTTTCGTTGGTTGTTACGATAAAAAATGACAGTTAAGTATATCATATAGGAGACACACACAGTTCTATTTGAGAAGTGAAATGAGGTTTATTGGATTTACAGAAAGTGTGCAATAATTGTTTTAAAATTAGGCAGGTGCATACATTTGGGCACCACAAAAAAGAAAGTAAATCAATATTTAGTAGATCCTCCTTTTGTAGAAATGACAGCCTCTAACCGTTTCCTGTAGGTTCCAAAGAGAGTCTGGATTCTGGTTGAAGGTATTTTGGACCCTTCCTCTTTACAAATCATCTCAAGTTAATTCAGGTTTGATGGCTTCCAAGCATGGACAGCCATCAAACCTGTCATACTTCGCTTCCATGTAGTCTACTCCTCAGTGTCTTTCTCCTGTCCCGCGTCCTATTTGTTCACTGTGATCAAGGGAATTTTCTGTCCTCCATTTTGAACATGGCCATTACCCATAACAGCTTTTTGGTCAGCACACAGTTAAACTGTAACATCGCCCACTTGAGCCATATGGAAACATGGACATTACCTGGTACATCAGTTTCCCTCTCAGCTATAACTGACAGAAACTGATATTTTACTGACAGCAACTGATATATTTCAGATCTGACAAAATATTGTCAGAACTGGAAGGGATTATTGTCAGAAGAAAATGGTGAGCTTCTGAGAGGAACTGATGGCAAGGTAACTATGCAATGTTCATTTGAAGTTACCTCATGTGTTTATTTTAAATGTTTTTACTCAGTACAGGTTCTCTTTAAGTGGTTAAATAAAAACAATAACAATGCTCTCCTAAAACTACTGTATTTTTCGGAATATAAGACACACTTTTTCTTCCCCAAAACTGGGAACTGTCTTATATGCCAAAGATAGGGAAAAAGTGTGGCAGAGAAGGTCTCACCTGGTCCTGCTGCCGCGATCCTCTCTTTCTCCGTCTAGCTCCAGTCACCCGCCGTCCTTCAGGGTCCCAGCGGCCATGCTCCTCTTCGCCGCAGCCATCCGCCGTCCTTCAGGATCCCAGCAGCCACGCCACTCTTTGCCGCAGCCGTCCTCGGACGCAACCTTATAACTGGGCTTGGCAGCAACTGGTAAGCGTTCAATTAAGGTAGTGGGAACACCAAGGTAGTCAAGCATGTGGTGGCTTTTAACATCTATTGTGCAAGCTTTTTAACTAATTCAATGGATACAAAAAGGACTTGTGGACTCTAGCAGCATTATGCGATTTAGTTGTTGTTTTATGAGAGCGCTGTTTATTATTTTTATTTAAAGGACAGCATGGTGGCATAGTGGTTAGCGCTCTTGCCTTGCAATGTTGGGTCCCCGGTTCGAGTCCCAGGCAGGTCAACATCTGCAAGGAGTTTGTATGTTCTCCCCGTGTCTGTGTGGGTTTTCTCTGGGCACTCCGGTTTCCTCCCACATCACAAAAACTTACAGATAAGTTAATTGGCTTCCCCTAAAAAATTGGCCCTAGACTATGATACATGCACTACACGATATAGACATATGACTATGGTGGGGACTAGATTGTGAGCCCCTCCGAGGGACAGTTGGTGACAAGACAATAAACACTCTGTACAGCGCTGGGTAATATGTCGGCTATATATATATATATATATATATATATATATATATATATATATCTATATATATCTATATATATATATATATATATATATATATATATTGTAAGAATTGGACGGTTTGAAAATCCATTCTTAGAGCACATGTTTCAGACAAAGGACGTCACTTCCTGCTTAACTGACCTTAGGCGGGGATAAAGTTTGAATCTCCTGAGGGGCATCCTTTCAGCCAATGACACTGAGCCTCCTCCTCAAAGGGATGTGATGTAGGGTGAGGGGGTGGAGTCAAGGGGTATATTGTCTTTGACCATGTGCTGTGAGGGGGTCTTTTGCTGGAATGGGCTGGTGAGGCTGTTAGCTGGAAACCATGGCTAATGGTAAGATGTATCTGCGCATTGTGGGCTGTATTTAGAAGATATATTGGGAAGCTGCACTAATGTTATGTATTAATGTATACATTGTGGGCATTGTTTCCTAAGCTTTATGTGCTTATATAGTTGGAGTGCTCTGTACATGTTGTTTTCTGTAGTTCATCAATATTTGTACCTGTTTCGCAAATACCACTTGCAATATAAACTTTATTTATACTCTTGTTGATGTGTATTTCTTTGCCAAACGACCACCTAGAACTTACGAGAAATCGGTATTGTTGTCTTTATTAATATCCCATTGTTGATACAATATTTTAAGCAATATCGTATTTCTTACATAAATGGTGAGCTGCAGGTAGGAGGTGTGTTATGATTTGGCGGGAAAGCATATTAATAACTGTATAATATTGCATGCTGGATTTGTGAGATAGGTCTGATGTTGAGCTTATACTGCAGAAAGGTTTTGTGAGAAATTGTGGTAAGCAGCCACATGGTTTCAGTGTAAACTCTGCCTATTGTTGTGTACAGAGATCAAAGTGCTTGAATTGAATAGACTGGTCATCTTCTTGTTTAAGGGTAAACAGAATGGACAATGCTGTGGAGCTATTGCTTGGTAAAATCACAAAAGTTAAAGATTTGCAAACAATAGTCAACCAGATCCAGGACTCAGAAAAACCATGGCTTCAGATTAAAAGTTTTATATCTGAGGCTATGTTGGCCAAGAAATATTCCAAGACAGAAGCAAAACATGCCTTGGTATTTGCAGCCTGTTGGATGGCAAAAGAGTTTGAATGTATGAGAATAGAGAAAAGAAAATTAGAAGACAGGGCGGAATATTTAAATAGTACGGTCAGCAGATTGACCATTTCTGCTCAAAATGCTGCTGCTCTAGGATTAAATAATCAGAAGACAATGGAGGCAAATAAGGAGTTGCAAAGTGAGAATGAGAGATTAACTGAACGTCTCAAAGATGCAGAAGCAGCCATAAGATCTTTAGCAGTGTCCCATACACAGGCAGACATTGATCACTCTCAGTGTTTAGCCCAGATAGAGTATTTGAAGCAACAGTTGGGAAAACACAGTGCAGTGGTTGCTGCTTTTAACGTTTCCATGTCAGAGAGTGATGAGTGTGACTGGGATGATGCATGGATGAATGAGATGGATGGTGAGGAGGCTTGCTATGAGAGAGTGTTAAAGATGGCTCCTATAAGTACAGAACACATGGTGGATCCTCTAGGCATGTCTATCTCACAGACTACTGTTGTAAGACCATTGTCCAGCTCAGAAATTCATGCTTTAAGTCAGGAGTTAGGATGTATAGATTTGAATGATGATCCTATAGAAATTCTGATGAGAATTGAGCAGTTTGAAAAAGTGCATAGGAATCTGAATCCCAATACTGATGTGTTTGATGTCATTGTGGCCAGCTTGAATAATGCTCTGAGATCAAGCTTGCCTCATTCAGTGTTTACAGAACCCAGAATTAAACATAATTTAGTGAATGAGGTGTTGAAGTCTCTGGGTATTGAAGAGATAGATTATCATGCCCGTTTTGGGAGCTGTACACAAAGAGGGCAAGAATCTGTCCAGGGTTTTGCTGACCAATTGTTTACCTTGTACAAATATACATTGCCAGTTGGAACACACGGGACATTAAACGATGAACTCTATAAACGTGCATTACTTAATAGAGCTCTCCCTGAAGTACGCAGATTAGTGGGATTTGTGATTTCAGCCCAAAGCTCTTACACTGAAATTATAAATTGTTTTAAGAGGGCTGAAGCAATGTTAAAAGAACAAAACAGGTCTAACCAAAGTAGAGTGTCCTTTATGGAGAGGCCTGCTCCAGCCCATAGAGTTCATAGTAAGCCCTGGCCCCAATTCAGAGATCCCTCTAAGAAATGTTTTGCATGTGGAAGCAGTACCCATATTGCACGAAACTGTTCCTTCCATCAAGCAAGAGCACCTCTACCACAGGCTTTCCGCACGAATGAGATACGGAGGTGCTACCACTGTGGGGAACAGGGACACATCAAGCGGTTTTGTCCATCTTTTGGAGGAGACAGAAATAATATTATGAGAAATAATAGATACCATACCATGAGGAGAGAAACTGAGGTTTATTCTCCCAGGTGGGGGAAAAGGCACTGTAGACAGGATAGAGCCTGGGTTCCTTTTAGAGTAATTGAAGCACAGAATGCACAGTTAGAAGCTGAGGTGAATCGGCTTAAGGAAATTCTGCAAACCAGAGCAGAATAATAAAGCAAAATGTATGGGAACTAAAACAGTGCGGAAGGTTCCAGAACCCTCTCACTCAGGGGCTTTGTCAAATGTTGCTAATGGTTTTTCAGTTTCTGTTTCATAGGAAACCGAAGAACAAAAGAAGATCCCAGCTGCGTTTTGTTGTTTGTCTGTCTATGTATGCGTTTATGTATGAAGAGGATCCTAACAAATTTTTAGTTTGGAATAAGCCTCTTTATTTAATGGATCATTTTATCTGCAGTCAGAAAAGTTAAATTCTAAATTACTTTTGTAGTTTCAGGTTCTGACTGTAGCCATGGAAATGTGAATGAGTTGCCTTTGTTACTTTACTATAGTAGAGGGTTTTGTGAATGGCCTGAAGGCATGGCAGGTGAGACTGAATTTTTGTTTCCTCACCTCTTGTAAGGACCCATGCACAAAGTTGCGGGTCATTGAAATGTTTTTGAATTTAGCGTTTTACAAAGGCAACAATTTATTTCGGGAAAACCAGATTTAAAATGCCTTAAAATTTGTAATGTAAGGTCAATTATGTTAATGAACAAATGGTAAGGCCTTGTTCAATCTGGAGTTTTTGTTTCTGGTTGTGAGCTTTGTTTCAGGTACTTTGCATATACCTGAGATTTCAAAGCACACAACAGTTTTGATTCATTTCTTTTAAATTGGGTTTTGTATGTAGTCAAGTGGGGGATGTTTGCTCTAGTACAGATGTTATACTACAGAAAGCACAAATTAAACTGTCCCTATTGTTAATGTAAATGCCCAAATAATTAAGTGTACAGATACAATATGCAGACCACATCTAAGCTAAGATTTAGCCAGAAGTGTTGAACAGATTCAGCAGAAGTTGAAAGCCCCATGTGCTTTCATTATGAGTGTCTTCACCCATGAAAGTTTTTATAAATGCAGTCAAAGGTCCACAAGATTGTAAAACTGTGTAATGGGATTGAACTGTGTATGTCTACAGAGACCCTTTTCCAGATAGTTGTAATAGCATTGCAATTAGAGTGTTACAGTCCAGATATCAAAGTCTGTTATGTTTTTTATAATGTTTTCTATGAGTTGCAAGTTTACAGGGTCACAATTGGAGATGATGCTGATGTACAAAGACATGGGTGACCCTAGTGATTGGCTCAGTTTTGCAGTACTATTGTACTTAGTAGGTAATATAGTTCACGCATATGCTTTTGAAGCTATGAAATCATAATGAGGTTCCATTGCTGTGCTTTGTCTGCTAACCTGTCTGTTTCAGAATCACGGAGTGGAGAGCTCTTTGGCTAATTTTCCAGTGCATGTGGCATATAAGGTGCTGTGTGCCTCACAAACTGAGTGTGGGAGCATCATGAGTCCATCCTGGCTTGGTAAGTGGCATGCTTGAGTGCTGCCAGAGAGTGACGTGGTACTGTCAGTGCGGGCTGAGTAAGTGGAGAGGCAGGTGTAACTTGCCATAGAAGTCTAAATCTCAGCAACCGCGCAAAACCACTGTGAACCAGTGAAAGCTGGGAGAGGGACTCGGCATTGGAAGCCACACAGAGCTGGAGTGTGACCACCCAGAGTGGTGAGTGATCAGAGAGCAGAGACTGTGAGCTGGGCAGATAATGGCAGATGTGTACATTATAGGCGGGGCCTGATCTTGGAGTAGTAGTGGACAGAGCATGTGCTAGTCTCCAAAATGGTAGTCTTGGAAAATTCGATGGGTCCCATGCAATGTCTTGATATATCATTGTCATTTTCAATCAGAAGTCCTATCAAAGCTGCTTAAAGTAATTAATGGGGTAGGACTTGTGAGTCTGTGAACTGTGTTGTTTTGTGTTCTGCTATTTTGCGCAAATGTAGGTTAACCAAGAATCCAGTGTGCTGGAACCTTGAGCCGGATGTGCTATCTGCAGATGTCTTGATAACTTCTGGGACTGTGCAAGAGACTGAATGCATCCACACTGGAGTCATTATGAACTTTTACATCTGCAATTTGGAAAATATTTGCATAAAAAGAGAACTTTATGGACTGTTTTTGTGGGAAACTTACATTGATGGACTCTTTATATGGACATTGGAATCCAATCTAATCCCATTCATGGATCTATGGACTGTTACATTTTGGTGAAGGTTCTCTCATAAATTTCGATCACCTTCAAGTGGGGGATTGTAAGAATTGGACGGTTTGAAAATCCATTCTTAGAGCACATGTTTCAGACAAAGGACGTCACTTCCTGCTTAACTGACCTTAGGCGGGGATAAAGTTTGAATCTCCTGAGGGGCATCCTTTCAGCCAATGACACTGAGCCTCCTCCTCAAAGGGATGTGATGTAGGGTGAGGGGGTGGAGTCAAGGGGTATATTGTCTTTGACCATGTGCTGTGAGGGGGTCTTTTGCTGGAATGGGCTGGTGAGGCTGTTAGCTGGAAACCATGGCTAATGGTAAGATGTATCTGCGCATTGTGGGCTGTATTTAGAAGATATATTGGGAAGCTGCACTAATGTTATGTATTAATGTATACATTGTGGGCATTGTTTCCTAAGCTTTATGTGCTTATATGGTTGGAGTGCTCTGTACATGTTGTTTTCTGTAGTTCATCAATATTTGTACCTGTTTCGCAAATACCACTTGCAATATAAACTTTATTTATACTCTTGTTGATGTGTATTTCTTTGCCAAACGACCACCTAGAACTTACGAGAAATCGGTATTGTTGTCTTTATTAATATCCCATTGCTGATACAATATTTTCAGCAATATCGTATTTCTTACATATATATATATATATATATATATATATATATATATATATATATATATATATATATATATATATATTTATACACATACTTTAATAAATAAACTGACGTGAGGGGGATATGGAAGCTGCCATGTTTATTTTCTTTTAAACAATGCTCATTCCCTTGCTGCTCTGTTGGTCCGCTGCTTTTAATACTTTTAGCCATAAACCCTGAACTAGCATGCGGATCAGTTGTTTCTAACTAAAACCACACGTCCAATGAAAGTGAGAATAGGTGAGCACAAGAGAAGAACTACCAATTATAAACGTGCAGATGCCAGTCCCCAGAGGAGGGATAGACAGGGGCACATTGATTGAGAAAGGAAGCACGATGGATCCACAAGTTGCAATGTGTTGCACCCAGAGTAATGAATGAAAATACCAGTTTCAAATGTTTCCTTTAAACAAATTGTACATTTATGGAGTTATACGCTTCTTTCTGTTGTTTTCTGTGGGGGTAGACACTGACTGTGGATTCCCCTTTAGCATTTTTGTATAACTAAGGGTTAAGTCCAGCTGTGGGAATTGCCCTTATGGGGATGGGGTCTGAAATGGCAGTGTATGAATGCACCTTTTCATGCAACATTTGTTGTACACCTGAGGAAAAGCAAGTAGCTTGAAAACGTTTGTGTACCTGTTTGTGTACAGTATGAGAGATGTTGTCAAGCAAGAGTGCCTCCTTGGCATTATTTGAATATTTGTGTATTAGATATTTTCGCTTCAAAAGACATTTTGTTCTCTTGCAAAAACAAAAATGTATTAATCAAAATTTTTATTAAGACAGTATTTGAAATGCATATAGACACTGATATATACATTAATATAAAAAGAGGTACAACCATACAACCATTCCACAATGCTGGTACAAAAATAAAAAAAGGTAAAGAGAAAAATCTACAACAAAACAGGGAGAGGGCAGAAAAAAAAATATCCGCCGCAGCACTTTCTAGCGCCCTATACCTAATTAACCCCCTCACTCCTAAAAGCCCCCTAGCATTGATGTATGGCCCACTACAGACCTACTTAGAAAATGAAGAAAGAAAGGAAAGGGAGAGAAAGCAAAAACAAAAATAACACCTCAGTCCTCACCACACAACAATTCTACGTCCACTACATCTTAAACTGTAATATCCACATTCTTACTATGCTGATGTTTCTTCCTGGCCTTCTCGAAGACTCTTCACGTGGGATAAGTGAGTATGCATTCCACCTTCTGAAACTTAAAGGAGTCACGAGGCCAGAAAATTTTTTTTTACTTTTCCTGGAGCTTCTTCCTGCCCCAAGAAGTCATTTGTGACACAGCACAGCTACGGTCCTCTCTGGGGTCCTACTGGCAGCCTGTAACGATCACAGGCCCCCAGTGGGTCAGTTCTTTCTGCGCATGAGCGGGCCCGTGCGAGAGCCCACGTCATTGTGAGCGTACTGCGTCTGTGCAGTTAAGTAGTAGACTTCTAGTGGCTGGAAGAAGGTAAGTAAAACTGCTTTTTTTCTGGCCCCGCGAGTCCCTTAACCTTCACATAATCGCTTTTTTTTTTAGTTATAGACCACAGTTTCACTGTTGTTTATATCCTTGTGCACAACTAGAATACTTAAAGCCTATGCTTCTCTCCTGAGCTTATGTAGTTTGCTATTAAATGTACGAATAACCATACTTGGTGATACATTTCTGGAGCATCACCTGTCACATGCGCGCAGTGTTTAAACACATATTACCAGGAAATGGCCTGAAGTGGCCTAGTATTTATTTGATGTTCACCCCTTGTTTTGCACCATAACTTGATAAAATATCTTTCAATATATTTACCGCCACATGTTTTAGAAATGTTTTTAGTTCTTGACCCCCTACCATTTTTATGTGTATTTATAGTGAGCCTAACAGAGATGAAGTTTTGATGGAAGCAAAGAAAAAACTAGATAGTGTGCGTGAAAAAATAAAACAAGTGGCACTTGAGTTAGTGGATGAAGATCTGTATCAGTTTCACAGAGCTATTACTTCTGGTAAGTGATATATTTATACGTGTGTATATATATGCACACACGCGCGCGCACACACACACACACACATATACGTTTCTACAGGTATCCCCTTTGCCTGCTAGCAACTTATTAAAGGACCACTATCACAAAATGGCTAAAAAAATAAAACTAAAAATGACTGATAAGAGAAAGAAAGTAGTAGGAAGAGTGTTTCATGCAGAATGTCATGTTAATCTAAATAGCAGGAGTGATTTATTTTTTAACTTTTAACCCTTGGTACCCTTTTACACTAGTGCGTTGCATTACCCTTTTTTGTCGCAGGGTAACACTATGCTAATGAAAGTCTATGGGGCAATTCATACCTGGTGCGCTGCAATCAGCCGGAAGTAGCAAATTTGACGCACGGCAACAATGCATTGGGGGCCAGCTTGGGCGGCGACGAGCAGCAACCGGAAGTTATGTAAGTCTATGGCGATGCAGAAATTAAATTTTTTTTTTCAGCTTGCGTTGCGGTGCGCATGTGCGGGAGCATATTTTTTCAATACACTACTGCGCAATTCTAATTTCAGCCACAAGACGTGAGCACTAGAGAGCCTCAATTCATGCTTGGCCTGTAGCCAGAAGGATTACCATGCCAACGCGTAGTAATCCCCGAAGAACCGGCCTTACTCTTCCTACTACTTTCTTTCTTTTATGAACCAGAAGTTTTTTTTTTTATATGCTTTATTTTTGAAAATGATTATGATACAATTAATGCATATGCTACAAGAATACATCCAGGATCACATTATAGATATCCACATCAACATTAAGTAGAATAGGCAATATCCAGAGAAAAAGAACAGGGTATCATTAACTGTGCAATACCGTATAAATACCTGTACCACCGGACACATTAAGCTCCTGCAAATGTCAATTAAATAAAGTGCTATATATTTATTAACCATAATCCTACAACGGTAGGATATTAAAAGGGGAAAACAGCTTACGCAGTGTCTGATATCCAACATGGAGATATAAATATTGCACTTACCTAGCTGTGATAAACAGGCATGGCTTGTCGCGTCAGCCCATCAATTATAGGATTTAGGAAAGCTCAGATGTATGTAAACCATAAACTCCTCTCCGATAGCCACCCCATATGCAAGTCAACAAAAATATATCATCTTCCCTCCAGTACTTTATCAAAATCCTCAGATTCTCTAAAAGCACCTGGCACCATTGACAATGTGACATACCATGGACCGTTTATAGGTCTTCATGGGCCACTCATTGTGCCGTGAGACCAGAAAACGCAATCGGTTGCCTGAACCGATTGTCGTTGCGTTGCCAGATCAACATTTGATGTCTAGGGGGGGGGGGGGGGGGGTGTCTTCTTTTGGAAATCTAGCTTTCATAGCTGATAGAGGAAGTCTGTTTATGAAGCCTTTTGCCTGTGACTTGTTAATTAGCCAGAGGTGTGAAACCCTAGCTGGAATCCTGGTGTAAAACTCAGGTTGTTCTAGCTGGTCATGCTTAAATGATAATTAACATACCAAAAGGTGGCTTTCATCCAGGGGAAGCCAAAGGAAGCTAGCTCCACAGGGGTCCACTGAAGAACTCCGACACAGTGGCACCACTGGGGAACAGATTTAAATGTATGTGGTTTATGATTTCTGTCAAATGAAAACTGTGTAGAGCACAGCTTTGAAATTCATATAGTCTTATTCGTTAAAATCTGCCCAATGTGCTGAAATAAAATTCATAAAAATAACCCGTCCGGTTATTGGTGTACGACCCTTCTCGGGGACAGGACAGCCTAACACACTCATGCAAGATGTCATATTAATCGATATTTTGTGACAATTATGAATCTGCTGTCCGCCTAAATATGACATTTATCGTTTATAAGTTAGTGGTTTACAATTTAAGCTCAAAATTCCCCTAGGAGGAGGTGGGCTGTCATTGGTGGGTAATTCAGAGGGGGCAGGCGTTGCCACATCCCTAAACCAGCTTCATCAAAAGCACATTGCCAGCAGGCAGACTTGAGTCCTCCCCTGTGTACCATCACCTGATATAGCCAGCCAGAGGACCATGTGGCTGATGGCCATTTTGCCTGAACTGAAACAAAGGAACTTTACGAGTTTTCCCAGAAAGGACATATTTCCACGAACTTAAGTAACTTCCCTTATTTTTATTTTCCATACTGTGCTACTAATGTCTCTATAATTGTTGATATTAATGATTTTCTGTATAGATTAATTATTTATATTCCATTTGTAATAAACGACACTGACGTCCTTTATTTGTTTAGCTACCCTGCTATTCAGCCGCACAAACTGACCCTGGCTTCTGAAGAGTCGCTACTATTGTCGATAGCTAGATAGAATAGCATGTGTTTAACCTTTTTTATTTGCAGGTCTAGAATCAGCCAGTCAGTGGGTTCCTCTGTCCCATTAGAACAGAGGTGGTGGCAGTTATACCCTGAAATAGTGTGTAAGCTGTATTACCGTAACTCACAAGCTCCCTTGCAGTCGGTCTGCTGCCAAAATCCCAGTGGTTTCTGTGCACCGATTGCAACCACAGATTGCATGGTCTGTGTGCTGAAACAGATTGGAAGGCATTGTGCGGTCCGGCCACTAGGGCAGTGGTCTCCCCAGAATTTTTTTCCAGCCGGGTGGCATGAAGTAGTAGCCGCGTGGGGCGAAATTACAGAATGCAGGGCTGCGCTTCTCTGCTTACAGCAGAGGAGGAGGTGAGCTGATGGCAGCCGGGTGCTCTCCAAAACTAGCCGGGTGGAGCACCCAGCTAAAAGAGCCTGGGGAGAATACGGGGCTTGTGATAACATCTCTATCAGCAACATGTTTCGTAGGCCTTTCTACTTTCCCCCAGAAGTCTTTTGGCAATGGACAAGAGCAACAGGGATCCAGTATTTGTCATTGCCATTAGGAAAGATACAGTGGAGCCTAAGCTGGGTGTAGTATCATTGAGAAAGGATTTTATAATTGATTTCTTGTATCCTAGCTGACATTGTGGTTTTGTGAGCATGAATGTACATTCTCCCCTCTGCCTCAGAGAAAGGTCTACCAAGATCTCTTTCCCATGTAGCGAAGAAAGGCAAATCATTTTCAGGATAAGTTATCAGAATTAAGTAGATTTACGAGAGAGTCTTCGTAATAGAGCCTGATCCCATGTATAGTCCTTCAAATGCCAACTATTGAGGAGACTGTAAAGGCCTCACTCCTAAGTAGGTATATTATTCAAAAGTAACCCCACTAGTCTGAGCTTTATCAAATTTGTGCTGCAGGTCTGACAAAGACAACCAACATCCCTGATTAGATAAGTTAGCTAAAGTTGGTGTCTTTAATTAATCCCATGGTCTCCACCCTGGTGCTCCACATCTAAATGCTGGGAATACACGGAGCGATAGTTCCTTATCAATCGAGCCGCTCGATACCCGCGGGCGGACAATATCGGGGAATCGAGTGGAAGATAACTAATCGGTCCAGGCGGCCGCAATCGATCTGGCGGCTAATCGAGCCGCCGGATCGCTCCGTGCATTCCCAGCATCAGGGCCCGTTCTCACCTGAGCGGGAATCACGCGATTCCCGCTCACGGCAAACCGCTAGCGGTTTAGCAAAAACCGCTACACAATGTAGCGAGTGTTCTCACTGTTGCGGTTAGCGATAACCGCAACAGCGCTGCATGCAGCGGTTTGCCGGCGACGAGCGTTCTTCTATTAGCGATCGTGATTAGCTAATCGCGATCGCTCCAAAACCGCTGCAGTGTCCAGTGATTTTTCCGCGCTAATCGCGGGAAAATCACTCCCGCAAAACGCCGGCAGTAATCGCCGGCGTTCTGCGATTATAAGTGTGAACGGGCCCTAAGGGTAAGTTTGGGTTATCAATTATAGGCAATAACGGTAAGGATTAAGGTGACATGTCTGGGATGTGTCTTCGCCTCGAAAAGATCTGCAGGGTTTGTGTACAAAGAGGGGGATATCAAGTTTGGCTAAGGACATAGAGTCGCTGCGTAACAGTAATAAGCCACATTTGGTACTGCTAACCCACCAGTTTGCTTAGGCCTATATAAAATAGCTTTCTTAATCCTGGGAGGTTTTCTCTTCCAAATATATTTGTTAAAGACTGACTGGGCCTGTTGATGAAACGAAGAGAGGATCGTAACTGGGAGGGTCTGGAAAAGATACAACAGCCCGGTCATAACCTTCATTTTTAGTACCATGATTCGTCCAAGCCATGATATTCGTGGTAGGTCTAACTTTTTTAAGTCATTAGTTAGGATTTTTCAGCATGGAGGGGAAATCATGAGCATATACATTGGTCAGGGAGTCAGAGATAAATGTACCTAGGTATTTAATATGTTGGTGTTTCCATTTGAATGGGAAGTTTTATTCAAGCTGTGTCCTTGTCATTTCTGTTAACCCTGTATTATATGCTTCGCATTTGTTGTACGGTAGTTACTTAAAAAAAGACAATTTGCTAAAAGTGTCAAACGCCGCTAATAGGTTAGGTATGGTCGTGAGAGGGTTTGTCAAGAAAAACAGCAGGTCATCTACATAGGGCGCGACTGTATGACTACTGTATCCCACCGTTATACCCGTCACATTTTCGTTGTCACGTACTGTATATGGCAAAGGCAGACAAATTACAGCGCTTAAAGAGAGACTGAAGAGGAAAAAAAATTATGATCTAATGAATTGGTTGTGTAGTACAGATAATTACTAGAACATTAGTAGCAAAAAAAATATTCTTATATTTTTATTTTCAGTTATACCGCTTTTTTTTTATAACATTGCATATTCTCTAATATTTGTAGTGTATACATTACTCAGCATTCTAAATGTTTTTTTACAGAACAGGCAGTGAACTTTTGACCTGTCCTGAACTGCAAAAGAAAAAACAATACAGTTAACAGCCTTCAGAACACAGAGCTCTCTGCGACTTTGAAAGTCGTGGAAGTCAATGGCAATTTGCATAGATAACAACTTGAGTAACTTCCTGTACTGGAAACAATATTAGATTTATGTCTCTGCTCCCAATGCTTTATTTCTTAGCTGTACTACACATACATATCATTATATCATACATTTTTTTTTTTTCGCTTCAATGTCTCTTTAACCAATTCACCCCAAGGCGGTTTTTACCCTAACGGACAAGAGCGATTTTCACCTTTCAGTGCTCATCCCTTTCATTTGCCAATAGCTTAATCATTACTAATCACAATGAAATGATCTATATCTTGTATTTTTCACTACAAATTGGGCTTTTTGGGGTTGATATTTGTTTTCAGTAATTACTTTATTATCTATGCATTTTAAAGGGAAATGCAAGGAATTTCATCCCCTATGGTTTAATATAAACACTGCTACTGTACACATGTAGGTAGAAAAAAACAAAGTCTTGTAAAAGTAACACCGTTTAATGGCTAACTGATAAAGTTAAATAATGCAAGCTTTCTGGGATCTAGTCCCCTTCTTCAGGCATATTTCTAGATGTTAGCTGTAGTAAAACACTGATGCAGGGAAATGGCAAACTGTTTAGCAGTTAGATGTCAGGTGATCATCAGGCTGGAGCCAGTGAGTTTATGCAAGCAAACATGAAATCTAGCAGGTTTCTGAAGATAGTGAAGCCAAGTCAATCATGTTACATAAGGAGTCATGAATCCCATTCCGCAATTTAAACCTTCTGTTAATGTCTTGAACATTTTCATAAATTTGTACTCAGAAATCTTTCTTGCTTGTTCATTTTTGAAGCTACCCTTAAGAATAAGTACTTTTAGATCTTGCATGCTGTGTCCTGGTTCACTTAAGTGTTGGCCCACTGGTGTTTTACAAGACTTTGTTTTTTTCTACCTACATATATTGTTTGGCTAACACGGTACAGAAACATTTTTACTGCTACTGTACATAAAACCCATATGTTGGACTTCCGGTTCCGGCGCCGCGATGAGAGGAGGCTAGCTGCTGAGCTCCGCTCCGCGATCATATTCCAGCCGAGCCCATAGCTAGCGAAAGTACAGGCAAAGGCAGGGAGCCACGCAATAAACCTCCGCAGACCGCCCGGAAGAAACATGGACAAATATCTCACCCGCAGAGACGACAGTCGGGGAGACAATGCGCCGGGAGACAAGATGGCGCCTAAGAGCAAGGCCAAAACAGGCACGGGAGAGAAGTCCCCACCATCGTCCCAAGCCCCAGAGGAGGCAGAGAGCCAGACCCTTCAGGAGTGGGACTCGGGAAAACGAAGGAGGAGGAAATGGGGGTGAGTCTGGTCTGACTGAATACGATAAAATAGCGGGAGCAGTAGTTAGACAACTGAGGCCTGATTTAGAATCTTTGATAAAAGGGGCTGTGCAGCAGAAGACCCTGAAGAAAGTACATAAGGAGCTGCAGGCCCACAACCAGCGCATAACGCAAGCAGAACAGCGCATCTCTGATATAGAAGATGAAAACGCTGGTCAAGCAACAAAGCTAGATAGAGTTCTGGCGGAAAACAAATAGATGCATGACAAAATACAGGACCTGGAAAATCGCTCCAGGCGAAGCAACCTGAGATTGGTAGGCCTCCCGGAATCATTTGCCGCAGACACACTTCACAAGCTATGCTCAGAGGAACTACCACAGATTCTGGGACTCCCCACACCTTGTAAAGTGGAAAGAGCCCACAGAGTGGGCCCCCCCAAAGAGATAAATCGCAACGGGAAACCGAGAGTAGTCATGATTAAATACTTGGACTATGCGGACAAAACCGCCATATTGCGCGCATACAGGCAGAGCGAACAGTGACTGGAATATCAGGGCGCAGTGCTCAGGTTGTTTAATGACTTTTCCTTGGAGGTTTCAAAGCTGAGACAGAAATGTAATGCAGCGTGTAGTGAATGTGTGCAGAGAAAATGGAGATTTACTTTGCTGTACCCCGCCATCCTAAAAGTCACCGATGAAGGGGGAGTCACCCATATACTGAAAACTCCCCAGGAAGCAGAGATGCTGTTCCTGGGCAAAGACACGGCGGTGATAGCCGCTAATAGATCACCCCCGCGATCAAACGATACAGGATGATTCATGACAATTAGATGGCGGGCACTGATCACCCACAACATAAATCCATCCTTTGTATCAGGAAACTTCTGGAAACTGAAGACTTTTCGGTAAAGCGTCATGAACCTTTCGTGTCATCTTACTGAATGGATGGTTATCAGCCTCAGCTCTGCTGTATATAAGTTAAATATTTACCAGTTAATAGATCTAGGAGTTATGGTTCCGTTCCTGGCCCTTCTCTAACAGGGAAGAAGTGGAGTCACGTTACAGGTCCACGCAAGGTGAACTGGCTGAAGTCCAGAAGCCAGGCCCTATCTGGTTTGGTTATGTAAAGTATAAGATGTCTTACTTCATGTTTTGGGTTTTTTTGGGGAAGGGACTAATTTGTGGGGGGGGGGGGGGGGGGGGAGTTGCCACTGTTTCTCTAATGATAGGAATCCATACAATATCATGATACATACTCTGAGCATTACCCATCTTCCTGAGTCGCCATGGTGATCAAAATCTGTAGTTGGAATGTAAAAGGGCTTAGAACACCACGTAAACGCTCCATGGTGCTCCGCCACCTTAAGAAATTACAAACGGAAGTGGCACTCTTACAAGAGACACACCTAACTCAAGAGCACTATAATTTTCTTAAAAAGTACTGGGTGGGACAAGTATATGGTTCCCCAGCAATTGGAAGAAAGACAGGGGTTACTATCCTAATACATAAAAATTTGAGATTCAATCTCGATAGTTGAAACACGACGATGAAGGACGATGGGTATCGATAAGGGGTACCATCAATGGGGATAAGGTTCAGATCGTAAATATATATGGGCCAAATGAGGATAATAGAAAATGCCTGTTGGAAGTACAGAGTCTGCTAATGGGGTCCCCCGTCTCCGGCTGGATTGTGGGAGGGGATTTTAATACAATAATGGATGCCAATGAGGACAGAACCCTAAATAACACACTAACCGCGTTATACAAAAAGAAAATAGAAAACATAAACGCCTTTGCAAAAGAGACACAACTCACAGACATATGGAGGCTATTGCATCCATATGAAAGACAATACTCATTCTACTCCAGTCCTCATGATATGTGGGCACTTTTAGACTTCATATTAGTTTCAGCCCCAATAATAATAAAATCTCAGTAGAGGTGCTGGATATGGTAATCTCAGACCACTCCCCGGTTCAGCTGGAGATGGGGGAAACTATACAAAGGGGGTCAGACATCCTGTGGTGATTTCCCACACATCTCTATGGGGATGAAAATTTTGTGGCATTGTTAGGCCAGTGGTGGCCTGAATATAGCGAGGATAACAAAGCACACATGGTAGACCCCATCTTGTTTTGGGAAGCAGCCAAACTAGTTTTGAGGGGAAGAATCATGGGGTATGTGGGGGGTAAAAAGAAACAAGTGCAGGAGCAGTACACAGAAGCAGTAGAAAAGGTCAGAGGGGCACTCAAACTCTACCAAAAAGATCCATCGCCCAGTAATCGCCAGGAGTGGCTGAAAGCAAAGGCAGAAACAGATAGGTGGTTGAAGGCCAAGGAAGATATAGCAAGTACATATACAGACATAAAATTCCGCAGATATGGTAACAAAATAGGCAAGCTTCTCAGCAATATCATCAAAGGGGAACGTTCATAGACCCACATATCCGCCATAAAAGACACAAAGGGAAATATCTTAACAGACCCACGTAGCATAAACACATGTCTGCAACAGTTCTACGCAGGTCTGTATGCAGACACACCTGATGCCGATGACGCCAACAAAACAGATCATATCTTAAAAGAAATCCCTTTACCATCTTTATCAGAAGCAGATCTAGAATTCCTAAATGCCGATATCTCACTAGAGGAAATTAAAGACACTATTAAACACTTAGCAAATCACAAGTCCCCAGGCCCGGATGGTCTCTCGGCGGAATTCTTTAAGTTATTATGTACGGAACTGCTCCAACCTTTGCAATCTGTGTTTAATACAATAATACATGAGGGAATACTGCCTCCAACATCGCAGACGGCCTATATCAAGCTTCTCCCAAAGCAGGGCACAGATCCCTTGCTCCCCAAAGCCTACAGGCCTATCTCCCTAATGAATCAGGATATAAAGATTTTAAAAAGAGATAGTAGCCAAACGGTTGGCAGAACTCATGCACAAATTGGTCAGCCCCTCACAGTCTGGCTTCACCAGGCAGAGATCGGCAACCATGAACCTTAGAAAGGTGCTTACAGTCCTGGACTTTGCGCAGTCATACCCGGCCAGATGCCGAGAAGGCCTTTGATAATGTGCGCTGGGGGTGGCTGCGGAAAGTCCTGGAGAAGATGAATTTTTAAGGGCTCTTCGTTAACCTGATAAAGGCCATGCACTCTAACCCCAGGACACATATCTACACCCCAGGCTTCATCTCAGCGGGTTTTTCTCTAACCAAAGGCACACGTCAGGGGTGCCCCCTTTCTCCCCTGCTTTTCGACCTGGCTTTAGAGCCGATATTGAGAGCACTAAACACGTCAGAGGCATACCAATAGGCAGTATGACAGTTAGTCAAGCAGCGTTTGCCGACGACATTGTGGTGTTTATGGCCAACCCAAAAGAGGATCTTCCCAAGGTCTTCCAAATACTACACCACATAGGTCCACAAAGTGGGTTCAGGGTAAATAAAAACAAGAGTGAACTACTGTTCTTAACAAGTGGGAGTGATGCCATCTTAGTGGCCCAGGAACAGGGCATAGCAACTAGATCCCAGGTCAAATATTTGGGTATAAAGCGAACTAGAGACCCAAGCTCCCTGTATACCCTTAATTATGTCCCTCTCTTTAACAGCATAAGACAGCAACTACAAAGGTGGACATCCTTGCCACTCAACCTGATGGGGAGAACGGCTGTAATTTAAAAACGTAATATTTGGAAGACTGCTTTACCCACTACAAACTATCCCCCTCTTATTAAAACATAAGGATATCCAAGAAATGGATAGCCTGGTCTCTAAATTCTTGTGGGCAGGTCGCAAACCCCGAATAGCCATAGCCAAGCTGAAATTACCAAAGGATTGGGCAGAAGTCAGGCTCCCAGACATACAATTATACAACCTAGCGTGTCTCTTCCGACATGTAAGGGATTGGGTAAGAAACACAAATATCTACTCAAACACACAACTTAAAGAAGCCTTAATGGAACCCTGGACTACAATGGCAATCCTACATACACCTTTTAGACACCTCCCGACCAGACTCAAGCAATGCAGGACAATAATCGATACCTGGGCAACATGGAAGGCAATTAGAAAGCTCTTCAACAAGCCATACCACTTGTCTAAATACATGCCTCTATGGGGTCACCCAGCTTTTCCAGCCAGCATAGCACATAGTGGATTTTTAGACTGGGAAGAGAAGGGGATAACTAAATTGGGGAATGTGTGGTCCTTCAAAAACGATCGGTGGTACTCGTTCCAAGAGCTAAGAGTACTATATGGGGTCCCTAAACATCATTTCCTCTTCTATGCACGACTAAAATCTTTTGTCCATTCCCAAACCTCTGACATTTCATCTATTATGCATGCAGACTCATTTGACAGGTTTTTACAGCCGCAGGGAGGGTCCAGGTCACTAGCAGACATCCACCATAACCTACAATCTCTCCACCTTGCCTCACTAGCAAAAAATAACTTTAAAGGGGAACTGAAGAGAGAGGTATATGGAGGCTGTCATGTTTATTTCCTTTTAATCAATACCAGTTGCCTGGCAGCCCTGCTGGTCTATTTCTCTGAAGTAGTATCTGATTAAAACCAGAAACAAGCATGCAGCTAATCTTGTCAGATCAGACTTATAAGTCTGAACCACTGAAACACCTGATCTGCTGCATGCTTGTTCAGTGGCTATGGCTAATAGTATTAGAGGCAGAGGATCAGCAGGGCTGCCAGGCAACTGGTATTGTCTAAAAGGAAATAAACATGACAGCCTCCATATACCTCTCTCTTCAGTTCCCCTTTAAGGCTTGGCTCAAAGACTTTGAATCTGAGAATTTGGGGGAAGCCATCATAGAGGGGAACAGACTTGTCAGATCATTAGTCCTGAGCGAAAACTGGAGGGAATCCCACTATAAGCTAATACATCGAGCAAAGTACGCTTTTAATATCAAGTATAAGTCCCCACCTTCATACTACAAACCTGAGTGTCCCAAATGTTCAACTCCAGATGCTAACTTGTTCCATTGTATGTGGTCATGTGATAGGATTCAAAGCTACTGGAACAAGGTCAAGATATATGTCAAACAGATTTGCAATGTTGATATTGAGCTATCCCCACAGTTATGTTTGTTTCATTATGTACCTAGTTCACAACCAACATCCTGCAGAACAGCACCTATACAAATGTCAAAACTGGCACATCTCATACTAATTACTGCCAAGAAAGTAATATACAACAAATGGATATATCCCAGTGTGCCCACTACCTGGGACCTAAAAGAAGAACTGTTGCATCTCTTCAACCTGGACAATTTAGAAACAAAGCAACATAAACAGAGCTCCACCAAGAGACACTTTGCAATATGGGGAAAATTCATCTCTGCCACTTTCACACAACAAGAAATCAGAGACATTATGGAACCCTATAAATATACAGCTTGGTACGCGGTGAGAGACTTGCAGGGAAGCTTGGGGAAGCTAAAAATATGATCAAAGCTATATACCAGACCATAGATCCACAATATCTAGTCAAGCATGGCAAGGTCAAAACAAGAGTTCAAAAGCTGATTTTTAGACGTGTTGTAACTGTAGTATGCAGCAAAACAGTGACAAAGGGAGGGGGGAGGGCCAGTTCTCTCTGGGGGGGATTTTTTCGGGGTTCTGTTTCAAGGGGAGGGGGGAGGGCTCCTCGAGCGAATGTAGCTGACCGTATTCCCTGTTATGATCATTGGAAATGTGGAAAAATGCATAAACTGTCTCTAAAACAAGTGCATGTATATCCCTTGTATTATGACAAATGCTGTAATCCTACGAGGAAACTTTATAACTTCAAATAAAATAAAACATTGTTTAAAAAAAAAAAAACCCATATGTTTTATCTGCCTATTTGTCCTGGTTATCACAAGATTTTAATTATGTCCCTAGTACAAAGTACGGTGACAATATATTATTTGGAAATAAAGCAGCACACTGTCTGACTTATAAAAACGTCCTGGAGCCATTAAGAGGCTCTAGCAGGACATTTTTACAAGTCAGCATGTCATTAAGTGGTTAAGGCTGCACCTGAAAAAAAAAACTAACAGAGGCATGCAGAGCCCCTCTGGGGCTAAATACATGCCTTAAATGCAAAACAGATACAATTATGTACTAATTCTAATCTAAAAGATTTTGAATACAGATTGAAGCAATTAATGCAGCTAGCCACAGGTATACTTACGTTCAATTTGTACAGCGGGAGACATGGCAGCGCTTTCATACGGAGGCTGTACCCGAATGATTTATCTGCATGGATGTGCAGAGTTTCAGGAACTGGACAACATTACAGCAACTAGCACTCAAACTGGTATAACAATGGAGGGTGTTAGCGTCAGTAAATAATTTGTGCACAGATTCTTCCCTCTTCCCCCTGTGGGAAGAGACTTCCCAGAGGGGCTCTGCATGCCTCTGATAATTTTCATTTCAGGTGCAGCCTTGAGCGCTGTCATTTGTCTGCCTTCTTGATGAAATGTGTATACCATTTATGATCAGCAGCACAAGAAAAAATTGTTATTAATGTTAGACTAGTGTTAGGTCTTCCCCGTGAGGGTCCGTCATCACCGTGGGGAAGTCCAATAGGGAATAATCTGTGCACATCCATGCAGATAAATCATTTGGGTACAGCCTCTGTATGAAACCGCTTCCATTTCTTCTGTATATGGCAAAGGAAGGGTTCTAACGCCAGTGCAAATATTAATGGTAATAAAGGACACCCCTGCCTTGTCCCATTACTAATCAATAAAGGATCACATCTCATACTAAAGGATCACATCTCATACTAATTACTGCCAAGAAAGTAATATACAACAAATGGATATATCCCAGTGTGCCCACTACCTGGGATATATCCATTTGTTGTATATTACTTTCTTGGCAGTAATTAGTATGAGATGTGCCAGTTTTGAGATTTGTATGCTAGGCTAGTGTTAGGTCTGTGTGCAGGCTAGGCCTGCTAGCCTAGGTAGCCTTAGCCTACTACTAGCTTAGGTAGGTTAGGGATTAAAGTTAGCCACTTCCCGACCGCCTAACGCACAGGGGCGGCCGGGAAGTGGAGCCCGCAAGGACCAGCTCACCCACAGAGGCGGCGGTCCTTTTAGGGGCATGGGCGGAGAGATCGCGTCATCCGTGACGCGATCCTCCACCGGCGCCTGACTCCGCTCACCCGCCGCAACATCCCGCCGGCCATACGGAAGCGCCGGCGGGATGTTAACCCCGCGATCGCCCGCATATAAAGTGTATAATACACTTTGTAATGTTTACAAAGTGTATTATACATGCTGCCTCCTGCCCTGGTGGTCCCAATGTCCGAGGGACCACCAGGGCAGGCTGCAGCCACCCTATGTCGCACCCAAGCACACTGATTTCTCCCCCCCCCTGCCCCAGATCGCCCACAGCACCCCTCAGACCCCCCCTGCCCACCCCCCAGACCCCTGTTTGCACCCAATCACCCCCCTAATCACCCATCAATTACTCCCTGTCACTATCTGTAAACGCTATTTTTTTTTTATCTGCCCCCTCCTGATCACCCCCCCCACCCCTCAGATTCTCCCCAGACCCCCCCCCCCCCCTGTGTACTGTATGCATCTATCCCCCTGATCACCTGTCAATCACCCATCAATCACCCCCTGTCACTGCCACCCATCAATCAACCCCTAACCTGCCCCTTGCGGGCAATCCATCACCCACCCACACCAATAGATCGCCCGCAGATCCGACGTCAAATCACCTCCCAAGTGCAGTGTTTACATCTGTTATCTACCCTAAACATCCACTAATTACCCATCAATCACCCCCTATCACCACCTGTCACTGTTACCCATCAGATCAGACCCTAATCTGCCCCTTGCGGGCACCCAATCACCCGCCTACACGCTCAGATTGCCCTCAGACCCCCCCCTTATCAATTCGCCAGTGCATTAGTTACATCTGTTCTTCCCTGTAATAACCCACTGATCACCTGTCAATCACCCATCAATCACCCCCTGTCACTGCCACCCATCAATCACCCCCTGGCACTGCCACCCATCAATCACCCCCTGTCACTGCCACTCATCAATCAGCCCCTAACCTGCCCCTTGTGGGCAATCTGATCACCCACCCACACCAATAGTTCGCCCGCAGATCCGACGTCAGATCACCTCCCAAGTGCAGTGTTTATATCTGTTCTCTACCCTAAACACCCACTGATTACCCATCAATCACCCCCTGTCACTGCTACCTATCAGATTAGACCCCTATCTGCCCCTAGGGCACTCAATCACCCGCCCACACCCTCAGAATGCCCTCAGGCCCCAGCCCTGATCACCTCGCCAGTGCATTGCTTGCATCTATTCCCCCCTCTAATCACACCTTGAGACACCCATCAATCACCTCCTGTCACCCCCCTAGCACACCTATCCATCAGATCAGGCCCTAATTTGCCCCGTGTGGGCTCCTGATCACTCGGCCAAACCCTCAGATCCCCCTCAGACCCCCTTCCGATCACCTTCCCAGTGCATTGATTGCATCTATTTTCCCCTCTAACCACCCCCTGAGACACCCATCAATCACTTCCTGTCACCCCCCCTAGCACTCCTATCCATCAGATCAGGCCCAATACAACCTGTCATCTAAAAGGCCACCCTGCATATGACCGATTCCACAAAATTCGCCCCCTCATAGACCACCTGTCATCAAAATTTGCAGATGCTTATACCCCTGAACAGTCTTTTTGAGACATTTGGTTTCCAGACTACTCACGGTTTTGGGCCCGTAAAATGCCAGGGCGGTATAGGAACCCCACAAAGTGACCCCATTTTAGAAAAAAGACACCCCAATCTATTCTGTGGTATCTACGGCGATACCACAAGTTAGCGGAAATTGATTTTAATTGTTTTTTTTTCACAAAGTGTCATTTTCCGCTAACTTGTGACAAAAAATAAAATCTTCTATGAACTCACCGTACTACTAACGGAATACCTTGGGGTGTCTTCTTTCTAAAATGGGGTCATTTGTGGGGTTCCTATACTGTCCTGGCATTTTAGGGGCCATAAACCGTGAGGAGTAGTCTTGAAACGAAATTTCTCAAAATGACCTGTGAAATCCTAAAGGTACTCATTGGACTTTGGGCCCCTTAGCGCAGTTAGGGTGCAAAAAAGTGCCACACATGTGGTATCGCCGTACTCAGGAGAAGTAGTATAATGTGTTTTGGGGTGTATTTTTACACATACCCATGCTGAGTGGGAGAAATATCTCTGTAAATGGACAATTGTGTGTAAAAAAAAATTAAAAAATTGTCATTTACAGAGGTATTTCTCCCACCCAGCATCGGTATGTGTAAAAATACACCCCAAAACACATTATACTACTTCTCCTGAGTACGGCAATACCACATGTGTGGCACTTTTTTGCAGCCTAACTGCGCTAAGGGGCCCAAAGTCCAATGAGAACCTTTAGGCTTTACAGGGGTGCTTACAAATTAGCACCTCCCAAAATGCGAGGACAGTAAACACCCCCCCACAAATGACCCCATTTTGAAAAGGAGACACTTCAAGGTATTCAGAGAGGGGCATGGTGAGTCCGTGGCAGATTTCATTTTTTTTGTCGCAAGTTAGAAGAAATGGAAACTTTTTTTTTTTTTTTTTTTGTCACAAAGTGTCATTTTCCGTTTACTTGTGACAAAAATTAATATCTTCTATGAACTCACTATGCCTCTCAGTGAATACTTTGGGATGTCTTCTTTCCAAAATGGGGTCATTTGGGGGGTATTTATACTATCCTGGAATTCTAGCCCCTCATGAAACATGTCAGGTGGTCAGAAAAGTCATAGATGCTTGAAAATGGGAAAATTCACTTTTTACACCATAGTTTGTAAACGTATAACTTTTACCCAAACCAATAAATATACACTGAATGGGTTTTTTTAATCAAAAACATGTTTGCCCACATTTTTCGCGCTGCATGTATACAGAAATTTTACTTTATTTGAAAAATGTCAGCACAGAAAGTAAAAAAAATCATTTTTTTGCCAAAATTCATGTCTTTTTTGATGAATATAAGAAAAAGTAAAACTCACAGCAGCAATCAAATAGCACCAAAAGAAAGCTTTATTAGTGACAAGAAAAGGAGCCAAAATTCATTTAGGTGGTAGGTTGTATGACCGAGCAATAAACCGTGAAAGCTGCAGTGGTCTGAATGGAAAAAAAGTGCCCGGTCCTTAAGGGGGGTAAAGCCCACGGTCCTCAAGTGGTTAGTTGTGTACTAGTTTACTTAATTTCTACTGTTAGTCTGTGAGTTTATTAGCTTCAGTACTGTGTTAGTTAGTGACTGTATACAGGCCAGCATCTGTTGTGATCTCATCTGACTGTGACTGCCTGTCAGATGTCATCTCTGCCTGACCCTATTGATTGCGTTTGTGTGTGACAGACTTTGATTGTCACCGTCGGTCACACGAGTTAGTTATCGACTACTAGTCCATACTACACTACTACTACTTATAGGGATTATAGTTAGTTGTTATTTACCTACATACTAGTTTACCTAATTTGTGCTGTTGTTAGTCTGAGTTTATTAGCTTCCGTACTGTGTTAGTTACTTTACAGAGGGCAGCATCTGTTGTCATCTGTGAGTGACTGTCATATCTCTGCCTGACCCTATTGATTGCGTCCGTGTGTGACAGACTTTGATTGTCACCGTCGGTCGCATGAGTTAGTTATCGAGTACTGAGTGTAGACTACACTACTGTCTGTTAGTAGTACTACAACTATTTAAAAAATAAAAAAACTTTTTTTTTTTTTTTTTTGTCACTCACCAGTCACCACCAACCCAGACTCTTTATTAAAGTTTACATCCTTTCCTGCTGTGCATATATACCGTATTTTTCGGACTATAAGACGCACCTAGATTTAGAGGACAAAAACGAAGGGAAAAAAAATCTGGTGCATTCATGGTGCAGGAGCATCTTATGGACCTCCCCTACATTACGTTCCCCTTGTGCCTTCCTTGTACCTCTTGTGTTCCCTGTGTCCAGTGACTCCCTGTGCCCACTGTCCTCCTGTGACCAGTGTCCTTGTTTGTCTAGTGTATCCTGTGTCCAGTGACCCCTGTGTCCAGTGACCCCCTGCGTCCTCCTGTGGTCCAGTGACTCCTGTGGTCCAGTGACTCCTGTGTCCAGTGACTCCTGTGTCCAGTGACTCCTGTGTCCAGTGACTCCTGTGTCCAGTGACTCCTGTGTCCAGTGATTCCTGTGTCCAGTGACCCCTGTATCCTCCAGTGTCCAGTGACCCCCTGTGTCCTCCTGTTTCCAGTGACCCCCTGTGTCCTCCTGTGTCCAGTGACCCCCTGTGTCCTCCTGTGTCCAGTGACCCCCTGTGTCCTCCTGTGTCCAGTGACCCCCTGTGTCCTCCTGTGTCCAGTGACCCCCTGTGTCCTCCTGTGTCCAGTGACCCCCTGTGTCCAGTGACCCCCTGTGTCCTCCTGTGTCCAGTGACCCCTGTGTCCAGTGACCCCCTGTGTCCTCCTGTGTCCAGTGACCCCCTGTGTCCAGTGACCTCCTGTGTCCAGTGACCCCCTGTGTCCTCCTGTGTCCAGTGACCCCCTGTGTCCTCCTGTGTCCAGTGACCCCCTGTGTCCTCCTGTGTCCAGTGACCTCCTGTGTCCAGTGACCCCCTGTGTCCTCCTGTGTCCAGTGACCTCCTGTGTCCAGTGACCCCCTGTGTCCTCCTATGTCCAGTGACCTCCTGTGTCCAGTGACCCCCTGTGTCCTCCTATGTCCAGTGACCTCCTGTGTCCAGTGACCCCCTGTGTCCTCCTATGTCCAGTGACTCCCTGTTTCCAGTGACTCCCTGTGTCCAGTGACTCCCTGTGTCCAGTGACCCCTGTGTCCAGTGACCCCCTGTGTCCTCCTGTGTCCAGTGACCCCGTGTCCTCCTGTGTTCAGTGACCCCCTGTGTCCTCCTGTGTTCAGTGACCCCCTGTGTCCTCCTGTGTTCAGTGACCCCCTGTGTCCTCCTGTGTTCAGTGACCCCCTGTGTCCTCCTGTGTTCAGTGACCCCCTGTGTCCTCCTCTGTCCAGCGACCCCCTGTGTCCTACTGTGTCCAGTGACCCCTGTGTCCCCGTGTCCTCCTGTGTCCAGTGGCCCCCTGTGTCTTCCTGTGTCCAGTGACCCCTGTGTCTCCCGTGTTCAGTGCCCCCTGGATCCAGTGTCCCCCTATGTCCAGTGATCCCCCTCCTCTTTCCCTGTGCGCTCCATTGTCCTCATGCATATACTTACAGCCGAAGACTCTTCAGGAAGCTCTGAGAGCTTTGAGCCAGTAGATCTATGTGAGGTAGAAAAGCTCTTTCACCCCGCCTGGACCCACTGCAAAGCCGATTTCTACATGTCCGCCGCTCCAGCTCAAGGTTCCCCGTTCTCCCCACGTTCCAGCCTGCATGCGTAATGAAAGCGCGCCAGCGACGAATCACACAGTTACGCTGCCGTTGTATACACAGTACAACTACCAATCAGGTGGGGGGCGCTGCCCCGGACCGCCTATCACAGCGCTGACTGCCATTCCGGCGCAGATGCGCGCAGTGATTGGCCACAATGGTCCCACCTGCGAGACCATCGCTTCCTGTAATAAAACGAGCAGGAAGCAGAGAGCGCTGTGATAGGCGGTCCGGGGCAGCGCCCCCCGCCTGATTGGTAGTTGTACTGCGTATACAACGGCAGTGTAACTGTGCGATTGGTTTCTGGCGCCTCTTCATTACGCATGCAGGCTGGAACGTGTTGAGAACGGGGAACCTTGAGCTGGAGCGGCAGGCATGTAGAAAGTGGCTTTGCAGTGGGTCCAGGCGGGGTGAAAGAGCTTTTCTGCCTCATATAGATCTGCTGGCGCAATACACTTAAAGGCACAAGAAACGTCTCTGGCTGCAGTGTGGATTCCTGTCTGTCCAGATTCGCCCGCAGGCTTCCTGGTTTTTTTCCCCGCACCACATACTGTGACATGGTATGCTGCGGGGAGCCGGCGGGCACATTCAAATTGGTGCATTCGGACTATAAGACGCAGGGACTTTTTCTCCCCACTTTTAGGGGAGAAAAAGTGCATCTTATAGTCCGAAAAATACGGTATATTTATTTTTTTTCTTATTGTATTTGTATATTATTTTGCAATGACTGGCAGAGGTAGAGGGCGGGGCACCACCAGGAGAGGCCGCACCATTGCAGCAGCTACTGCCAGCAGCAGGTCTGTGACTGGTCCGGTGGCAGCCACTGACCGCAGAGTTGTGGAGGAGGGAGCAGAGGCGCAACAGCAACGTGTTGCACCCATCTTTGAGACGGGTCGTCGCCCTCGACCCATTGCGGAGAGCCAAGCAGAGGCTGTGGTGGAAATGATGGCGGAGCAGCAAGCCACCATTTCCAGCCAGACCTCCAGTGCCAGCAAGACCAGTGCCACCACCACCAGCACTCCGGTCCACAGCAGGCCTCCACCACCGCTTGAGGTCACGTCGACCCCAGCGACCAGCCTGCCCTCACTGAGCTTGCTCTTCACCCGAGGGACCGCGAGCGTTTTCAGGGATGGGGTTGCCCAGTTTGAGAAGGAGATGACGGAGGCATGTGAGGAGGAGGAGTTTGAGGTGGAGAAGTTTGTTGTTGGCGCAGAACAACCTGATTTTGCTGAGGAAGAGGAGGGGCGTCATGCAGGGGATGTTGGGGCAGAGGAGTTGGTTGAGGCGGGCTCAGAGGAAATGTTTGGGGGTGATGATGCGCTGGATCGTCCCTATGTGCCACCACCAGCACAGTTGGTTGAAGGCAGCTCATCATCGGAGGAGGAGGCGCCTCTGGCACAGAGGCGCAGCAGCAGCATGGCGGCCAGCACAGGGCGTGGAAGGCAGGAGCCACAGCCTGCTGCTTCAGCCGCCGCTACCACCACCACCCGCACCAAAGCTCCTCCCCCCAAAAAAACGGCTCTCCAAAGGCAAAAAAGCTCCTCAGCCCTCAAGTTTGAAGGGCAAGTTGAAATCCGCAGTCTGGCGTTACTTCACTGTGTGCGAAGACGACGAGACCCGTGCCATTTGCCACAGTTGCGGTGCCAGCCTGAGCAGAGGTCGCGATCTCAACAAGTTGGGTACCTCGTGCCTTCAGACCCACTTGGAGACCAAACATTTTCAGGACTACAGTGGTTTTCTGAAGCTGAAGGACAGTGGCGCAGGCAGTGGTCAGAGCCAGACAGCCACTGCACAGACTTCAGCAGCAGCAGCAGCATCCCACCCTCCTGCTCATTCAGCAACAGGAGCACAGAAACACACTGCTCCCCCCCCGGGCAGCCGGTCCTCAGTGGCCTCATCATCTGCTTCCTCCACAGTCGCCTCCTCTTCCTCCCGTGCAGGCAAACGCCGCCAGACCCTTCTCAGCGAGTCATTTCCCGGTGTGACCAAGGAGCTGCCTCCCACCAACAGGCGCATCTGGGTGCTGAATGGGTTGCTTGCCCGGGCCATGTGCTCCCAGCTCCTGCCGTACTCATTTGTGCAGGAGGGGAGTGACATGAGAGGGCTGCTGCAGTTTGGGATCCCGGAGTGGCAGGTCTCCAGCCGCCACTATTTCTCCCGCACGGCGATCCCAGCACTCCATCGTTACGCTATGGCGAATCTGGGCCACTCGCTCGATCATGCCGTGAGTGAGCGGATCCACATAACCATGGATTCATGGAGCAGCCATTTTGGGACAGACCGCTACCTGTCCTTCACGGCCCACTGGGTCAGCCTGGTGGAATGCGCCAGCGAGGAAGCAGCGGGTGCATCAGCAGCACCAGTCGCCCACTATGTGGTGCCACCACGCAAGGTCAGGGGAGAAGCAGCAGCTTCCGCCGCCAAGCGGACCCGCCTTAGCAGCAGCGTGAAGGCCCGCCACTGCCAAGCGCTGCTGGAGATGGTCAGCCTTGGGAAGACCCAACTGACGGCAGCCAACGTGCTCCGCTACCTGAGGGAACAGGACAATACGTGGCTGACCCCCAGAGGCCTGAGAGTCGGATTTGTGGTGTCCAACAATGTGGCCAACCTGCTGTCTGCCATCAACAGGGGACACTTGACCCACGTCCCCTGCTTGGCCCATGTCCTGAACCTGGTGGTGCAGAAGTTCCTCCGCACCTACCAGGGGATGGACAATCTTTTTGAAGCAACTCGGAAAATTGTGCTCACTTTCCGCCGCTCAGCAGCTGCCGCAGCAAACCTGGCTGTCATGCAGCAGCACGAGGGCCTGCCACGACACCGGCTAATCATCAATGTGCCAACTCGCTGGAACTCCACCCTGGTGATGTTGGAGTGGCTGGTTGAGCAGAGGAGGGCTGTCAACTGCTACATCGTTGAGGGCACTCTCGCCGGCACCACCAAACTCCAGCTCCTCTCCAATGCACAGTGGGGGCAGATGCAGCAGGTCTGCTTGGTGTTGGCTCTCTTCCTGCCGGGGACCAACCTGGTGAGCAAGGAGCAGGCATCCCTCTGCCAATGGGTGCCCTTTGTTGGTCTGCTGGACAGGGCACTTTGTGATGTGGTGGATGTGGGAGAGGAGGCCCTGATCCAGCTGGAACAGCAGCAGCCTGCACAGTCCACCTCTGCGCAGGATTTTGAGATGTTGGAGGAGGAAGAGGAATTGGAGGTCCTGGATGTTGCTGCTGAGGGGGAACAGCATAGCGCAGCAGCAGTGGTGCGAGGGTGGAGAGAGGATGAAGAGGCTCAGGGGCCGGAGGAGGACAGCGTTGCGGCCGCTGACCCTGATGTCTCTGCTGGACGGACCACCCTGTTCTCCATGGCAGCGCACATGCTGCGATGACTGCGCACAGATCCCAGGGTCAAGTAGATGCAAGCTCGGGAGGACGCCTGCATCAGCATGATCCTGGACCCACGGCTGAAGGGGAAGGTGGCTCAGTTCCTGCCTGCTGGAGACCGTGAGCAGCGAACAAGGGAGTTGCGGCAGCTCCTTGTTCGGCAACTGGAGGAAGCCTACCCCCAGCCTTCCACCCCCTCTGTCCCTGTCCAGCCAGCACAGCAGCCGGTGCCTGCGGCCAGCAGCAGTGTCATGCGCCCAAGAGACCTGCTGTCATTGACTAAGGCGCTCTACATGACGGTAGATCAGCCAAGAGAGGAGGTGCGAGCAGCATTCTCCTCTCAGTCTCAGCCAGTGCCTGACCCGGATGGTGGCCGACTACATGGGGTCCTTCAGCGGGCTTGACACCGGCAGCGAGGAGCCTGTGGACCCCTTGGAGTACTGGGTCGAGCGCTTGCAGATCTGGAGTGAGCTGGAGTCTGTGGATAGACTGTCATTCCTGAAGGTCAACCAGGCCTGGATTGAAGGCACGTTCCAGGCCCCTGTTGTTGGCGACAGGAGGACATGAGGTGCCTGGGAATTAATTTGTGACCACTGACATCAACCTTCAGTCCCCTGCTACTTTGGCCTGTTTTTTCTTTAGGTGCTGTGGTACCAACGCTAGGTACCATTGGCCCGTTACATTGCCTGCTGCCACACGTCACTCCTCCTCCTCCTCCTGCTGCTGCTGTAGTTAACCTCCTGCTGTCTGTGTTCACACCGCCAGGGTCCACAGAATTATGCTCTGCTGCCATGCGCCACTAGCTATTACTTCACTACAATAGCTACATTTTGTTGTAAAAAAAATAAATTCTGAGGTGTCTGGGTTGAAAACTGTGCTGTCCCAGTTGTGCATTGGGCACAATGTGGACTCCACAACTGTTGTCCGGAACCTCCTGCTGTTGGTGTTTATTTACAGCCGTGGTACCAATGCTAGGTACCATGGCCCGTTACATTGCCTGCTGCCACACGTCACTCCTTCTCCTGCTGCTGCTGTAGTTAACCTCCTGCTCTCTGTCTTCCCACCGCCAGGGTCCACAGAATTATGCGCTGCTGCCATGTGCCACTAGCTATTACGCCACTACAATAGCTACATAATTCTGAGATGTCTGGGTTGAAAACTGTGCTTTCCCAGTTGTGCATTGGGCACAATGTGGGCTGCACGACTTCTATCCAGAACCTCTTGCTGTTGGTGTTTTACAGCCGTGGTACCAATGCTAGATACCATGGCCCCGTTACATTACCTGCTGCCAAACGTCACTCCTCCTCCTGCTGCTGCTGTATTTAACCTCCTGCTGTCTGTGTTCCCACCGCCAGGGTCCACAGAATTATGCACTGCTGTCATGCGCCAATAGCTATTACGCCACAAATTTAGCTACGCTGTTTAAGTTCTGTAAGGGGGAAAAACATTGTTGGGTACAAGAGGAAGAATATGAACACAAAAGAAAAATAAAAAGTGGTGGTGGTGAAGAAGAACCAGGTGAAGAAGAAGAAGAACCAGGTGAAGAAGAAGAACCAGGTGGAAAAGAAGAGGAAGAAGAAGAACCAGGTGGAAAAGAAGAGGAAGAAGAAGAACCAGGTGAAGAAGAAGAACCAGGTGGTAAAGAAGAAGAAGAACCAGGTGAAGAAAAAGAACCAGGTGAAGAACAACAACCAGGTGAAGAACAACAACCAGGTGAAGAACAACAACCAGGTGAAGAACAACAACCAGGTGAAGAACAACAACCAGGTGAAGAACAACAACCAGGTGAAGAAGAAGCCAAAAAAGAACCACCAGGTGAAGAAGAACCTGATGATGATGATGATGATGATGAACCAGATGATTGAGAAAGAAGAACCAGATGATGATGATGATGATGATGATGATGTAGATAAAGAAGAACCAGGTGAAGAAGAATATGAAAAACCAAGTGAGCCAGAAGAAGAAGAACCAGGTGAAGAAGAAGAACCAGGTGCCAGTGAAGATGATGATGATGATGAAGATGGTGATGAATGATGACTACTATAAAGAAGATGGTAAAACAGAAAAAGACGGTGAAGAAAAAGATGGAGAGAAGAAAAAGAAGGCGAAGACAGTGAAGAAGAATAAACAAGAAATACAGAAAAAAAAGTTTTGCATCACCCAGGATGATGCTTCCCTCTGCAAAGAGTCAAGTTCAGTCAATAATTTCAGCAAGAATTTCTCTTGGTCTATATTGGGCGCATAAAGCGATGCAACAGTATATTTCTGTCCTTTAATTGAAGAGAAACACTAGCGAAAATCTTAAAACTTAAAACGCATACAAATAAGAAGTACATTTCTCCCAGAGTAAAATGAGCCATAAATTACTTCTCTATGTTGCTGTCACTTACAGTAAGTCTCATAGGGGGGTTCTCAGGGTTTTCTTCAGTGGCGTCGCTAGGGCCTTTTTAAAAAAAATCTTTATCGCTAGGGCTTTTTATCCGGGGCACCTCCCAGAACCTGTTGCCATGGTGCCCCGGATCGATTGAGCAGCAGGAGGGGGCACTGGATGGAGCAGCCGGGGGAGCGGGCAGTTCAAAACTCACCTTCCGTTCGGATCGGCGCAAGCTCCGCTTCCATGTGCTTCCGACTTCCTCCCACTGGCGTCCGTCGCCTTGGTTACAGCGCCCCCTGTGATGACGCACAGGGGGCGCTGTAGCCAATGCGAGCTACGCCGGAGGAGGAAGTCGTAAGGAGTTGGAGGCTCCCCCCGCCGCTTAGCCCAGTGCCCCCTCCTCCTTCCTCCCGCCTCCCTGGGGGAAGCAACCTATCTAATCTATACTGGGGTCAGCTGCCTATCTAATCTATACTGGGGTCAGCTGCCCATCTAATCTATACTGGGGACAGCTGCCTATCAAATCTATACTGGGGACAGCTGCCTATCTAACCTATAGTGGTGGCCAATAGGGGGAAAGAGGCGCCCTGGTTGGATAAAAGCGTCTAAGAACAGCTTAAAAACGAAAAGTAATATGAGGTGGCTTACCTCAATGACAAAGACTATCATTCATAAAAGTGCTGTCGGTACCCAAAATCCGTGCGGGAAAATACCGCGGTCTGTATTTCAGCCTTCTGGGTGGTCATTCATAAAAATGTTTGCCTGTTGCGGTAGGAGTGCGGAGATATCCCACTGTAGGCTGTCGGTAGGCATGCGGAAACAGGAGAAGCTGGCCGAGTCCCTCCATGCGGTGTTCTCTCTGCTGCTGCTTGGGAGGTCTGTCCCATTCACTTACATGTACTCCGCATGCCTATCGCTACATCCAGGGGAGCGGTAATCCCTGTCCGCATACCGCCTGCGTTAGTTTTTATGAATTGACATTTTGTAACATTTCCGCATAGAATCACCGCCGAATGCGGTGATTTATCGCTCTGCTCAGAAAAGTCAGCTTCGCATGCGAAAACAGCCTTTATGAATACACATTTTGCTCAGTGCTCGGTAAAGTCGGCTGATTTTAGCATTTCCGCTTGCGGGAATGCTTTATGAATGATAGCCAATATCTTTGTGTATAACAAAAGATGTTTTATTTAGCACAGGCAACGCATTTCGCGGTTCTAAGCCCGCTTCATCAGGCCAATAGGTTTCATATATAATTACAGTCCCGTGTACACCATCACAGCCTCACTTGCCTTTTTCGCCATTTTTTCCTCTCTCTCCTTCCCTTTTCCCTGTTCCATCCTTCCCCCTCATTGGAGTCCACTCCTTCCCTTTGCCCGCTGTGGCATATTTTGAGAATAGATGTCTGCTCTAATATTATAATAATCTTTATATTGCAATAATTTGATATCCCTATACATATTATAGATCCTAACTTTACTCTTTTTTTTTTTTTTTTCTTTCTTTCTTTCTTTCGTTTTTTCCTCATTTTTGTTATTTAAATTCTTCACCTTTATAATCAGCTCATGTTCCCCACCCGTACACCAATTTATACTATACACTAATAGGAGATACCAATAATATTGCCCATAAGCATATTAATAGGGCTTAGGAACAAACACCAACGTATTTATGCCTTTCATTATAAGCCCATTTACATACCTAATTTAAAATTAAAAAAAGTTCTTGAGAGCTTACTTTAATATCCTCACAAGAAACTCAGCAATTTATTAATGTTGATCAAAATGTATTATAAGTTTCTTTCCATCTAATAACACACATAACTTCACTGTTTATCACTATTCTTAGAGCTTTTGCTGCCATCTAATGGCCAGACAACAGTAGCGTGCACTCTACTATTGTTCTATTCAACTGTTCACAAGTACTGGCCCTCCCTATAGTAATAAATATGAAGACCAACATCCGGCGGAAGCCGTCATGCTGAATGACATCACCATGCCCCTCACAGGAACCTAGAAACGCCCCTGGTTCTCTTTATTTTTAAAAGCATAGTGAATGGCAGTTGCTCTGTCCATGTGCCAAAATAGTGTACAGCAAGCAGGCAGGCTGGCCAGCATCTTTATATAAATCTTTTTCAGGGAATTTCTTTATGAAGAATAGACAAGACAAGACAAATAACATTTATATTGCGCTTTTCTCCTTGCAGACTCAAAGCGCCAGAGCAGTGCAGCAGCCACTAGGGCGTGCTCTATTGGCAGTAGCAGTGTAAGGGAGACTTGCCACAGGTCTCCTACTGAATTAGTGCTGGCTTACTGAACAGGCAGAGCCGAGATTCGAACCCTGGTCTCCTGTGTCAGAGGCAGAGCCCTTAACCATTACACCATCAGCCAACTGCTGATGGCCATGCTGAGAATCCCCTATGGTGCGATGGACTAGCCCAAAACCTGTCGGTAAATTCAGATTTCTACTACCTACTGTAAATTCCACAATGGACCGGCATGCTTTTTGTGCAACTTGACAAAGGCCACATATGGCCGAAACAGCAGTCTGTCGTTGCTTCCTTGGCATGAGCAAATAAAGTATTAGAGCTATAATACGTCATTGTGGTGCCGGTCCTTTGTGGAATTTGCTAGTGTGACCCCCGTGGCACAAGGGTGAGACCGAGGCACACATTATACCTGTTTTTGGCCTATATCGGTGCTCCTGATTTTTTTGTTTTTACTACCTACTGTGACAACAACATAGGAGAGAAGTAATTTATGGATCAATTTACTCTGGCAGAATTGCACTTCTTATTTGTATGTGTTTCAAATTTTAAGATTTTCGCAACCGTTCCTCTTTAAGCATTTAACCAATGCTTATCTGCCATTGGGATCTATCAAGGTGTCCAACTCAGTGAATAGAAAATCCTTACTGATCAGAATGGCAGCTCCCTTAGATTTAATATTCTGGGAGTTACTGGTATATACAATCAGATTTTTTTTTTGTCTGTTAATTGAGACCTCCTCAATCGGTATTGGAGCCAGTAAGCCTCATACACATACAACTCACAGCCAATAGTGTCAAAAGTATCAATCTTTGTTTATCATATAACAGAGAATTGTTAAAATCAATTAAAAACATATGTGGCTCACAGGACCTCCTCACAAAGGGGTAATATCAAAGTATACGCTACACCAACCAAGGAAATGTGCACGATTCTGACTAATGCACTGTCAGCAGATATGATAACCGTGTTTGGTTGCTGTATGTAGTGTAAACAATAAATACTTCAAATTACTAGCAGCATCACTGAACAAATGTTAATATTCCGTTCTTTAAATCTATACATCTATCAATCAATATAATTTGATTGTCACAATAGTCAAAACCCAGAATAAAATTCCAGGTATATACAGTAAATGTTATTTCAATAACATTTAGTAAGGTTTGTAACACCCTTCTCTGTGCAAGTGTGCTGGATGCTAGGTCCTAGAATAGCATCAGATGCTTTACTTCATGTTCAGTGGCATCCATTTTCCTTGCTGCTTGCATCATCGCGTCCTTCGTGCTGAAATAAGGCGGCATATAACATCCCATGGCGGTTCTTCCCTGGTGGGCTTGGGTCTCAAGTCTCTATGGACTATGACAAACTTTAACGGTTTGTCCACCAGTTGCTTCAAGAGTTTGCTGCGGTTTTGTAGATCTTCCAAACCTATTCGGAGAGCCGTGTTCACCGCTGTTATTTGTTCCTGCTGGGATTTAAAAAGTTGAATATCCCATTTCATGTCTTCATTGTCTGTCAGTTTCTAGGGTACCCAGCCTTCTGGAGTGATCAAAGACCTCGGACTGGATGCCATGTAGCCGCGGTTGTACATTCTTCAAGCTCTGACAGATGGTCCTTTGTGGAGAGACTGTGCAGGTAGTCCCTAATTTTATTTAAAGAGCAGGTGGTAGCAGCTTCATGCCTCCTTGCTCTGTGAGGCCTTGCTGGAGGAAGGCGCGGCGTTGGCGATCTTACCTGGTGTCTGGGTGGCTTTGTTCCATCTCAAGTATTTGGTCACCGGCTGCTGAACAGAATTTTGCAACGTGCCCAGGTTCTCTGCCTTCCAAGACCACCTGGACATCGTATGCCTCCAAACTTGGGTGCTAAAAACGGCTATTTAGGGCTAATTTTATAGGGCTTTTATTTTGTAATGGCACAGGCAGCTCACTGGAGTTAGGGTATACAGCATGTCTCCATCATTCTCAACCCTTGTCCACCTTTTCAAAGGGGGGGGGGGATAATTGTGGTCACTATACACTGTTATTATTATTGTGGGTGGGTGGGGGTATGGACATTTTCAGCATTGAGGGATTTGATTTGCGTATTCTAGGAAATGTAGGGATAGGAGTATTTGTTAATAACTTTTTAATAAAAACTGCATTCATGTTTCTGTCAATTCTGCCCAAATTTTCTGCACCTTTTGTAGCTCACACATCCCCAAAACATCAGTGATCCTGTTTTACTGTAGGAATGGTGTACCTTTCATCATAGGCCTTGACTCCTCTCCAAACATGGGCATAACTACAAATCACTGGGCCCCTCTGCGAAACTTTGGATGGGGCCCCCCTTCCCCCGGTATAGGTGCCCCCAGTATAGATAGCCAGGTATAGATAGCCAGGTATAGGTGCCCGCCCCCAGTCTAGCCAGGTATAGGTGCCCCCAGTATAAATAGCCAGGTATAGGTGCCCGCCCCCAGTCTAGCCAGGTATAGGTGCCTGCCCCTAGTATAGCTAGGTATAGGTGCCCTCAGTATAGCTAGGTATAGGTGCCCACAGTAAAGCCAGGCATGGGTGCCCTCAGTATAGCTAGATATAGGTGCCCTCAGTAGAGCTAGGCATGGGTGCCTACAGTATAGCCAGGCATGGGTGCCTACAGTATAGCCAGGCATGGGTGCCCACAGTATAGCCAGGCATGGGTGCCCACAGTATAGCCAGGAGGGGATGCAGAGCATGAGGGGGGAGCGATGCCCCCACACACTCCCCCCTCCCTCTCTCACCTTGGGCTCCCCTGTCAGCGCTTTCTCCTCCGGCATTAATTAGCAGCAGCAGCGGTATGGTAAAGGGAAAGCAGGCTTGCTTCCTGATCTTCTCTGAATCAGCGCCTGATGCTGCTTCCCGATAAACAGGAAGTAGCCTCGTCGGGTGCCGATACAGAGAAGAACACCCAGCGTAGAACGCGGAAGTTAGTCTGCGTTCTCTTTTCCCTGCTGCTGATAATGCCGGAGGAGGAAGCGCTGACGGGGGAGCGCAAGGTGAGGGAGGGGGGAGAAGTGGTCCCCCCTCCCCACCACTGTATGTGGGCATCGCTCCCCCCTCATGCGATGCGTTCCCTCCTGGCTCCTGCCCCCTAAAACGGCCCTGGATTTAAGACTCGCCCAAATACTTCTGTTATGGTTCACTGAACCCTGTGAAGTAACATTTAGGCAGGGAGCACAGACATTTGACTGCTTCTTGTAATGGAATGTCCCACCTATACATTTGCCAGTACACTGGAAAAACATGTCTGAGCAGCATTTCATGGAGTTTATGCAATAGATTGTTCTCATGGTTCAACATAATTTTAAGTGGATGGGGCATGGGAGGTAGCGGTGTAAGTACCTGTGAAGCTAAAGCCTGAACTGAAGTTGTACACAGACCCGACATTTTTTTTCAACCTAACTTGGTTTACTATGGAAATCATTCACTAAGCAGTAGACACTCCAGGCTCATGTAGACAAGTTTTAGATGTAAAAACAATTACTTCTGTTTGAAGAATTATTTGTTTATGATAAGCTAGTGCTGGAGGATAGTGCCTTGCAGACCTTTCTGTGCAAAAACTTACAGGCTTGAGAAAATATATGTGGCAAAAAGATGTACATTTATGGGGCACTTCATGCACAGCTGATGCATTAAAATGTCCTGTGTAAAGAGAGTCTGAAGCCTTATAAAAATCCTATTTTTATTTGACATTTATCTTCCGCAATATCACCAGTGCTAAAACACCGCATCCCTGCGGCTGAACGTTGTTATTAAACCCCCCAAATCCCCGGGGCAAAATGTGGGGAGTGCTTCCTGATGGAGGCATAGCTTATTGCTGTAGCTCTGCCTCTACTCGTGTCAATCCCTGCTGATCGCTGCCTCTCCCCGTCCCTCTCGGTCTTCTTTTACTGAGAGGGGCGGGGGAGAGACATCGATGCAATTTATTGTGTTTTATGTGGAAAAAAAAATGTATGTACATGTAGTTTTACTATTTTGCCACAAGATGGCCACAGGCATTTTCTTGCAATTCCATCCTGTAAGGGAGCACTCTCGCTTACAGGAAGTGTAAGGACGACGTGTTTTTTTTTTTTTTGCTTGGAAAGACCGTGGCTTATCATAAGAGGCGGTCGGTCTTTCTACCAGGGACTTAGATCAATGAATGGTAACCATGTTCCCATTCATTGATCTTTGGGCTAACGGGGCAACACGGGAGCACGTGCGATCACACACGGGAGCGCGCAGCAGCGCAGTAGCAACCACTTGGACGTGACAATCACGTCCAAGCGGCTAAATGGTTAAAAATCATAAAATTTAAAACACATACAAATAAGAAGTAGGTTTCTTCCTGAGTAAAATGAGCCATGCTGAACTAAGTCAGTATTTATCTGCACATTTCCTGCTTGATCAGTTTCAGTCTGGCTTCCGGGCAAACCACTCCACAGAAACCACCCTCACCAAAGTGGCCAATGATCTCCTCACAGCTAAATCCAAAGGCTATTAATCCATACTAATCCTTCTAGATCTGTCATCAGCATTTGACTCTGTCGACCACACTTTACTCCTACAGATCCTTTCATCTATATAGGAATAAAGGACTTCGCTCTCTCCTGGATATTTTCCTTCCTCTCTGGAAGGTCTTTCACTGTTTCTTATTCAGAACAGGCCTCCTCTTCACATCCTCTGTCTGTAGGGGTAGCTCAAGGCTCTGTCCTCGGCCCCTCCTCTTTTCCATCTAGTAGAGATGTGAAATCTTGCGCTACTGCAGGAAAAAGGTAAATGTGGACCAGGCAAGGATCACACAATGGCAGCTCCTTTAACGCTCGGCTGTTAACGAACTACTAAGAGATAAAAACAACAAAACAGGAGGAGCGCTCCGTAGTGTGATACCTTTTAATGCGATAAAAAATGCGCAAATACAAGAATGCACTTACTAGATATATGCAAGTGACAAGCATTCAATAAGGCATATAGCCTGGAAGAGAACCGTCCCCTCATAGAAGAATAACCTGAGGCTGCAGTGGCCAGCGGCAGCGTGGGTCCAGGTGGTGAATGGACATCAGGTGGCTCTCCGAGGTGACTGTGTGCAGGTACTGTCAAGACGTGTTACGGCGTGTCCACGCCTTCGTCAGTTAACGTACCTGCATGCACACTGCACTCCTATATATACCAGGAGTAGAGGAATAACTTCCTAGGGTGAATTGGGGTTAACGAGGATGAAAGGGCGGGAGGCGGGGTTAGACCCAGGTGGATACATGGGCTTATACTTTGGCCTCCCAGAGGGCATAATAGCCCTAGTATATAATACCTGGTGATATCAGGTTAAAATAATAAAAGAAGGGAAACACCGCTGTGTCACATAGAACGACACAGGAGTGTGAGAAGGAGGCACGCAGACTGCGTGTACATTAGCTGGCGCCGAGAGTAGCTATGGAAACCATCCTCCAATGGTTGAAAAGGAGGAAGTGTCCTGCCGTGACGGCAAAGGGGCGTGGCCAGCCGCGCTCGTGCCCTGAAGCAGATTTCTACTGCCTACTGTACGTGACAGCAACATAGAAGAAAATTAATTTATGGCTCATTTTACTCTGGAAGAAAAGTACCTCTTAATTGTATATGTTTACATATATTTTACATTTTAACCACTTCACCACTGAGGGGTTTTACCCCCTGACCACCAGAGCAATTTTCACCTTTCAGCGCTCCTTCCATTCATTCGTCTATAACTTTATTATTACTTATCCCAATGAAATGAACTATATCTTGTTTTTTTTGCCACCAATTAGGCTTTCTTTAGGTGGGACATTATGCCAAGAATTATTTTATTCTAAATGTGTTTTAATGGGGAGATAGGAAAAAATGTGGGAAAAAATTATTATTTTTCAGTTTTCGGCCATTATAGTTTTTAAATAAAGCATGCTACTGTAATTAAAACCCATGAAATGTATTAACCCATATGTCCCGGTTATAAAACCATTTAAATTATGTCCCTATCACAATGTTTGGCGACAATATTTTATTTGGAAATAAAGGTGCATTTTTTTCAGTTTTGCATCCATCCCTAATTACAAGCCCGCAGTTTATAAAGTAACAGTGTTATACCCTCTTGACATAAATATTTAAAAAGTTCAGTCCCTAAGGTAACTATTTATGTTTTTTTTTTATTGTATTTTTTTTTTTTTTTTAATTACAAAAAAAAATAAAAAATTGGGGAGTGTGGGAGGTAATGAGTTAATTTATTGTGTAAATGTAATGTTTGTATATGTAAAATGCTTTTAGGGTGTAGTTTACTATTTGGCCACAAGATGGCCACAGAGTGTTTGTTTACATGCGACCTGTAAGCGTCCGGAAGGACGCTTACAGGAAGCAGTAGGAGGCTGGGAGACGCACAATGATCTCGCTGTTTCTGAAAGAAGCAGCAATCATTGCGGGGGCTAGATCAACGAACGGGAATGGATTTTCCCGTTCATTGATCTCCGGGCGAGCGGGCGGCGACGTGCACGAGCGGCGGGTGCGCGCGCACGAGCGGCGGGAGCGCGGACAGCGGCGGTAGCGCGGAAGGTACGGATTTCTCCGTCCCTGGTTTTTTAGGAGGGAAAAAAGGGGCGGAGAAATTCGTACCGCTGGGGGTAAAGTGGTTAAGATTTTCACGACAGTGGTCCTTTAAGTCTCTTAAATGCATACAGGACCCATCAAAATCATTTTTAAATGAGCATGGTTACAGCCAGTAACAGTGATAATCCTCCACTTACGTCAATTGGACATGACAATCACATCCCCTTTTCCTACCTCTATACACACACGGATGTCTCAGGTTTCGCTGCTACTGTACATACACGCTTGCGGCTGTGGTTTGACACAAGGCCATGTATTGGATATGTAGGTGTGTGGTGGCTCTGGAAGCACTGATTCCAGCTGCAGTCCACTTCTGGTGACTCTCCACCAAATTCTTGAATGGGTGGCAAGCGTGCCTTCCGCAACCTGGCAGGCTATGCAGAGAGCATCAGGGAGTCGCCATAGTTAACTGCCCCAACGCTGCATCAGCTTCTCCTTTTCCTCCACCCTCGGCGCTACAGTACCGACATCCTCTTCTGAGTCCCGATCACATGATACGATGTGATTGGAACCCAGAAGATGATATCAGCATTGCAGCTCCACCCAGTGATAGTCTCTTCCACCACCCCTTCTTCTTTGTGTAATATATCTTTTAGAATCCCTCTATAGAACACTCCCAGGAGCCTAGCGAAATTGTTTACTATATTAGGATCTGTCATACACTGTATATTTATACCGATGCATGCCCGGGACATGGGGACTGAGTTCACTATAGCCAGAGGTTTACTATATCAGAGATTCTAAAACCTAAATATATGTACTGTGGGTCTAAAACCTAAAAATATATTTGTGTGTGTGTATGTATGTATGTATGTATGTATGTATGTATGTATGTATGTATGTATATATATATATATATATATATATATATATACATACACACACACTCATAAGTCTGGCAGAATGTATGATTTTTTTCTTTTCATAGAATATGAATGAATACACAAAAACATTTCTTTTACTCTGTAAAGTTTACATACCCCGATGATGTGGTCCTATAACGTGCACATAACTTGACACAAACTGGTTTTAATAGCTATTAAAAGTAACCACTTGTGAGCTGTTTGTTTGTAATTTAAAGATGTGTATAAAAGGTCGATGAGTTTCTGGACTCCAGACAGACCCTTTCCTCTTTCATCCAGTGCTGCATTGATGTTTTTTGGATTCTGAGGCTACGTTTCCACTATAACTGGGTGAATCCGCATAGAAAATAATGCTTTCGCTTTTTTAATAATCAATTTAAGTATTTAAGTATTTATATAGCACTGACATCTTATGCAGCACTGTACAGAGTATATTGTCTTGTCACTAGCTGTCCCTTGAAGCGGCTCACAATGTACTGTAATCCCTATCCCGGTCATATATCTTTATATGGATCCTGTAGTGTATGAGAGTGCAAACCCACAGGTGTAATAAGCCTTTTTCTCTTATCAGGCTACTGAAGTTGCAAAGGCAGTACTCTCCAAAGGCCTGTCACTCTGCCCTGTGAGACCCATAGGCAAGACTGCACACATGGTTGCATTCTACAGAAGGCTGCGACTCAAGGAACACCTCCATGATGAGGAGGACTGCAATTCAACCAATATTAAGCCAACACACACCATATCTACAAAAAAAAAAGTCCAGATGGGGACCCCCTGACGAGGGGAGAAAAACCCTGCCTTGGACAAGTACATCAACAAATTTAGATGCAGAATCTCTGACTGGGTTATGAATAAAAGAAAAACATGCTCTCATAACATCACAAGAGTGACAGGCCATCAGATCCCTGAAGGAGAATAAAAACATTATCCTCAAACCAGCGGATAAAAGAGATGCCATAGTCAGCATGAACACCAGTGACTACATCCAGGAGGCACATAGACAGTTGTCCAACACCATATACTATGCCAAATAACAAGGGGTCCTGACAAAAAGCTACAGGATGACACTGAATAAGGTGGTAAATATTCTGTTGTGAACATTAGAGCACATGTATGAACTTTAATACCTGAAAAGCCTAGAGCAGCTTGCTTTTACATACTTCCCATAATCCACAAAGAGGGAAACCCAGGCAGTCTCATAATCTCAGTGAGTGGTTGGAAAACCTCTTGAAATCTCTGATCTGTAAAAGACCCAGTTTACATACAGGATACCACCCACCTCCTGAATCAATTGGCTGCCTTCACCTTAGGGAACCATTCTGGCCACAATGGATGTGGAGTCTCTATACTATTATTATTTAGTATTTATATAGCGCTGACATTTTCCGTAGCACTGTGCAAAGTATATTGTCTTGTCACTAACTGTCCCTCAGAGGAGCTCACAATCTAATCCCTACCATACCTTGATGCATGTCAGATAAAACCCATGGCCTAATTCCGTTTTATAGATGATATTTTGATCATCTGGTCAGCAGGTGAGGAGGATCTTTCCATCCCACAATCAAATTGAAATTAACTTTCTGGATACCATTTTGCACATCAGGGAAAACAACCTACAAATGTCTATGTCCTGCAAACCAACAGACCATCTCGCATACCTCAGGTATGACAGTTTCCACTCCAAGCACATTAAGAACTCCATAATTTACAGCCAAGCTACACAATGCAACCAAATCTGTTCTCCGAGGGTGGGCAGAGACAAACACTTGATTACCTTAAGAATGTTTTCATTAAACAAGGTTACAGTCCTCTTATGACTGAGGCCCAAATCAGGAAAGCTAACATCATCCTTAGGATCCAGCTTCTGAAATTTTAAGTAGAACCAGGCAGAGGGCAATGTCCCACTGGTTGTCACCTACAACCCACACCTGGAAATCTTAAAGGGAACCTTAACTGAGAGGGATATGGATGTTTCCTTTTAAACAATACCAGTTGCTTGTCAGTCCTGCTGATCTCTTTGGCTCTAGTAGTGGCTGAATCACACACCTGAAACAAGCATGCAGCTAATCCAGTCTGGCTTCAGTCAGAGCACCTGATCTGCATGCTTGTTGAGGGGCTATGGCTAAAAGTATTCTATACACAGGATCAGTAGGAGAGTCGGGCAACTGGTATTATTTTTAACAGGAAAAATCCATACCCTTCTCAGTTTAGGTTCCCTTTAAGAAGGAACTTCATCCCATTTTACACAAGAATCCCAGGAGGATGGGAGAATGTGGAGAGAATTTAGGAGGCTAACGGCCAAGGGGAAGAAAGAGTTCCTGTGTCTGGTGGTCCTGATGGGGATGGCCTGAAGCCTAAGGCCGAATGGAAGTGGTGGAAAAAGCAGTGGTCTGGGTGAGTGGGATCACTTGCAATCCTCAGTGCCCTGGCACGCAGTCTTGAGCTGTACAGGAGGTCAAGTGAAGGCAGAAGTCTCCTGATGATCCTCTCCGCTGACCTGATGATCCTCTGTAGTTTGTGTCTGACGCCGGCGGTGGTTCCTGCGTCCCAGACCAAGATGGAGGAGCAGAGGATCGATTCAATGGTGGCGGAGTAGAAGCATGTCAGAATCTCCTGTGCCATGCCAAACTTCCACAGTTGGCGGAGGAAGAAGAGTATGCTGGGCTTTCCTCTGGGTGGAAGGGATGTTGGCCCCTCAACTGAGATTCCTGGAGATGGTAGTGGCAAGGAGGCGAGCGCAGGGCACTCTGGCCACCTCAGTACCATCTATATAAATTGGGGGCAGGGTGAGAGCAGACTTCCTATAGTCAATGATCAGCTCAACAGTTTTGGCTGTGTTGAGCACGAGTCTGTTCTCCCTACACCAGTGGCATATTCTCTTAACCTGTCGTTGGTACACCTGGATGTTGTCTTTGGTGACGAGGCCGACAATGGTGGTGTCATTAGCAAATAGCAAATTTTATGACCTTGAGGGCCCATTCACACTAGAGCGTTTTGTCACGATTTTGGCAAAATGCTAGCGCTTTTTAAAAGCGCTAGTGTAATGAAACCCTATAGGCCCGTTCTTGTGCGATTTGCACTAATCGCCGCAAATCCCCCTAAAACGCAAAACGTAAACACGTTGCCTGCACCATTTTCAGGCGATTTCCCGGCGATCGCGTTTCAGTGCTATAGAAGCGCAAAACGCGACCGCGGCAAAATCGCCGCAGTGTTCAGTGATTTTTCTGCTTGAAATCACGGAAAAATCACTCCTGCCAAACGCCTGCAAAAATCGCCGGCGTTTTGTAAGTGTGAATGGGGCCTGACAGAGTCTGCTGTAGATCTGCAGTTATTTGTGTAGATGGAGAACAGCAGCGGAGACAGGACACAGCCTTGGGATGCCCCGGTGTTGGTTATAATTTCTCGTGAGTAGATGTCCCCCAGCCTGACAACTTAGGTCCTGTTGTAGAGAAAGTCCGTGATCCATAGGCATAGGGTGGAATGGACCCCGAGTGCAGCCAGAGTATCCTGGAGAATGCGTGGGCCACCAATGATTGCAGGAGGGGGAGCGCTGAGAGGAGAGCCCGAGGTGAGGGGAGGGGGGAATGTGTCCCCCCCCCCCCCACCGATCTCTGGCCACGCTCTCCTCTTATGCTGCGACCCCCTCCTGCCCCACAAAAGTCCCTGAGCGGGCCCTATGGAGGTTGGGGGGGGCCCGGATTTGTTTTTTTTGCAAGGGGGCCCGCGGATTTCTAGACCCTGTCTCCACCCTGCCCCTACTGGACTCATTACAGTTCGCATACAGGGCAGTTTGCATCCCCTATTGTTACGCCAGTGGGTGGAGAGCTTGAGGGTGGATAGGACCACTCTCTCCAGGGACTTCAAAATGACGGACGTCAGGGCCACAGGCCTGAAGTTGTTTAGGTCAGAGACACCTTGTTTCTTAGGAACAGGTATGATGGTGGACCTCTTGAAGCACGCAGGGACTTTTCCCTCCTCCAGTGACTTGCTGAAGATGGCAGAGAGGATGGGAGCAAGTTGCCACAAGCCGGTTTTGAGGCAGGCTGGAGACACACCGTCTGGTCCTGAGGCTTTCCTCGCATTTATTATGGACAGTAGGTGCCAAAAGTCTGCTACGCCCACCTCCAGAGAGAGTGAGCCCTCACTTGGGTCGCTATTCCCGATGGCTGGAGGGAGTGGGGGTGGTAGGTGCCCCTCAGGCACCTACCACCCCCCACTAAATAAAGGATCTTATCTATTTGTCATTAATCAGCAAAGGTCCTCTCAAGACCCGGTTTGGATTTGTTTCAATGAAGGCATCTTAATGAAATGTATGCGTTTCCTCAGAAAATCTATGTACCACCTTTTGATGTTGCATGGATATAGCTGTGTGCTCTAACAAGTTGTCAGCATACAGGATTCGATTCAGGGGAAGGTGGAATAGCTAAAAGCTTACTCTCATTTTTTTTTTTAAGTTAGCCAATAAATGGTGTCCTCCTAATTCAAAACTTCTTGCTTTAACTATTATCAAGGGATTCTGCATATTGTGTGTGAATAAGACTTTTCAACTGGAATGTAGCCCACTCTTTTAGCATTCTGGTCCATATGTCCTAGACTTCATTGGTACCATCTCTCAACTTTAAAGGGAAGATCCTGGGGAAAAACATTCTACTTACCCGGGGCTTCCTCCAGCCCCTGGCAGCATATGTCCTTTGCCGCAGTCCTGGGGTCCCCTCCGTTGCAGATGTCAGCATCCCCTTCGCCAGGTCAGCATCCCCTTCGACCTTGCGTTCGAACTCCGTTGCAGATGTCAGCATCACCTTCGCCAGGTCAGCATCCCCTTCGAACGTGCGCACACGTGCCTCTTGTGTTCGCACTCACGTGGTCTGGAGCGTTCTGCACAGGTACAGAAGTACTGCGCCTGCGCAGAACACTCCAGACCATGTAAGCACAATCAGGGCTGTGGAGTCGATACAAAAATACTCCGACTCCTCAGGTTAGAATTCCACTGACTCCCACTCCTCGACTCCTCTAATTTGCATATTACAATTTTGTTGAATAAAAGTATGTAACATGAAATGCATATCTTAACTGCCAACGCTTAGGAATTTTAAAATACAGCTGAAGTGAGAGGGATATGGAGGCTGCCATATTTATTCCATTTAAACAATACCAGTTACCTGGCTAGCCAGCTGATCTTCTGCCTCTAATACTTTTAGTCATAGACTAAAACTAGTCCTTGGTAAGAGTACTTGTAGAAGACAGGAACAAAGAACATCTATCAGGCCCTAGGCAATGTAACTGTGGGTACATGTAAGAGTGATGTGCAGGTACTCTGCAGGAGAATGAGGCTATTCTTCCTCTATTACACATTCTTCATGTACAATCTGAACCAGGTGTATAGGCGATAGACCACACCTTTGTGTTCAATGTGCACAACATTCTCAGTGGATTCCCTGCAGCTCTGTGGGGAGTGCATATGTAGAGTATAGTACTACTGTGTAACAAAGTAAACCTGAGACAGATGAAATTAAAGTTTTATACATACATGGGGCTTCCTCCAGCCCCCTTCAGGCTAATCAGTCCCTCGCTGTCCTCCTCCGCCACCTGGATCTTTAGCTATGGGTCCAGGTACTTGAGTAATTCGGGCGTAGTGCGCATGCACACACTCCACTGCTGGGAGCGTACTACACCTGTGCAGCACTGTTGCGCAGGTGCAAGAATGTTCCTAGCTGTGGGAGCGGCACGCGGCCGGACTGCGCTGACTGGTTGAATTCCCGGGACTCATAGCAGAAGATCCAGGTGGCGGAGGACAGCGACTGGATTAGCCTGAAGGGGGCTGGAGGAAGCCCCAGGTATATGTATAAAACTTTTCTTTTCATCAGTCTCAGGTACCCTTTAATTCGTAGTCACCAAACCAAATTTTAACAGCATATCAAATTATTTGATTTCATGAGCAAAAGGAGTGCATACATTTGCATAAACCAGCATCAACACAAAATTATTTCCATCTCATTGACCATCTCTATTAGTGACACAGATAAACATCAGGCTTTATTTTTACAGCATAGATGTTATTTAGATGTTATTTAGGATATATATAAAAGATTCCTGTGTACACATCATATATACTGTACAGTCAGAATCAGATATGTATATTTGACTTTAAAAATACATCGACTGCTTTGTTGAAGCAGCACAAGTAACTATTTTTTGATTGATTTGATTCATTTTTGTGGACTAAGCACAGCTATTACTGTATATATAAAGTATTTATGATGACGATTATCTGAGAAATAGAACATTTTATCATATTTTCTATTTTAATTACAGTTTAAATTCATTAGGAGTTGGTGCATTTTCTCCCAACTCCAACTCCAGATACCCAAAAATTGCCCCGACTCCACGTATTCAAAGTTAAAACTCCACTATCGTCGACACAGCTAACATCAACACAGCTGACATGTTTCGGACAAATCTAGTCCTTGATCGTAGCTGGTTCAGAATGGCACCATAAGCACTTAACCTCCCTGGCAGTTTATTTCTTTCGGGATGTATGGGTCTGGAAGCGGAACATTTTTTTTTTCAAGAATTTTAGGCCCTCCAATTCTTAAGTCATAACTCGCCAAAATATGTCAGAATAAAGGTCTTATAGACATCCTGCGTATAATAAAAGAACACAAAATTGTTGAAATAATTAAATTTATGAATAAACTTTAAAAATAGTGAAACTGTACAAATAAGGCACCAGACTATACAGTATTTACAAATACACTTAAAATACCTCCCGCGTGTGGTATAATTTGAAACGGGGAATGGCACAGAGGGCGACATCACAATTGGGGCAGTAGAAGTGTGATTCCTTTCGGACTTTTTTCCCTTTGCTATCAGTCTTAGGGCCTGTTTCCACTACATGCAGATTCTGCATGCAGAAAACTGACTCCAATGAATGCCTATGGGAAATCTGCATCAGAAAAATCGCGTTCAGTGGAAACAGGCCAATAGACATTCATTGGAGTCAGTTTTCTGCATGCAGAATCTGCGTGTAGTGGAAACAGGTCCTTAGGCGGCAGGCAGAGAGTAGTCAAAATCCAGGCAGAGGTCGGTGCAGGTGGCAGGCAGAGAGTAGTCAAAATCCAGGCAGAGGTCGGTACAGGTGGCAGGCAGAGAGTAGTCAAAATCCAGGCAGAGGTCAGTACAGGTGGCAGGCAGAGAGTAGTCAAAATCCAGGCAAAAAATGGTAACGGTAAGATACATCAGCGGTAGCACTGAGCTCAGAAGCAGCTGTATTGTTAACATCCTGTGCTTTCAAATGAGCGTATCTGCCATGGCAGTCACGTAGCACAGGGGAGAGAACAAATTACAACTTTTGATTAGACACAAATGAGAGGAAATTAGACAGGCTAAATTCTCTGAATACATGCAGGGTGCATTTATTTCACATGACACAGGGGAGAGATCAAATTTCAACTTGTGATTGGACAGGCTAAACTCTCTATATACATACAGGGTGCATTTCGCTGTTTTCCATTTTGTCCTGTGCAAGAGTACAGGTCCACTTTAACTTTCCCAAACCGCCGCTGATTGGCCACCGGGATCCAGGAAGAAGAGAGGAGATGAGGATCCCGGTGGCTGGCTGGAGAGCCCTGTAGTCCCGCTGGACAGCACCGATCGCGTACAGGACCCAGGTAAGGAGCTGGAGCTGCTATTTTAGCTACTCCAATCATAGCTTGGGCTTGCCGCTCCCAGCTCCTTATTGTTACTCCGAACTACGCTCGGGATTACCGCCAGGGAAGTTAAATACCGTATTTTTCGGACTATAAGACACTCCGGACCATAAGATGCACCTTGGTTTAGAGGACAAAAATCAGGGGAAAAAAAGTGTGTGTGTATACACACACACACACACACAATCTGGTGCATGCATGGTCCTGGGGCATTTTATGGAGCTTCTCCTGCCAAGTTGTCTGTATAATTCCCCCCCCCCCCCTTACAGTAGCCCTCCCATTTACACTGAGCAGACAAGTGTTCAGAACTGCTGTAGCTCCATGTATTATGCAAACATGGCTGCTGCAGGCTGAGACAGGGCCAGTCTTACAGCAACTGCAATGTTGCCACGCTGAGAGGGGGACTAGGGACTACAAACTACAGCTTCAGCGGCGGTGCCATGCTGCGTGCAGCACTGATGTATGCTCTGATATGCTCAGGGCATCAGGGAACAGCGGTGAATGGTCATAAGGTCTGTGAGCGGAGACGTAGCCAGGAGGTCTGCTGGTGCATGGTGAGCAGGAAGTGGAAGCGGGCAGCAAGTGAGCAGTCAGCGAAGACAGGAGGAGTTAGCGGTGAGGTCTGCGTGATGCATGGCGAGAAGTGGACGCGGGCAGCAAGTGGAAACAGGAGTTAGCGGGGAGGTCTGCATGATGCCGGTGAGCAGGAAGTGGAAGCAGGCTGGGAGCAGAGACAGAAGGGGTTAGCCGGGAGGTCTGTGGGCAGCAAGCGGGGACAGAAGCCAGGAGGTCTGCGTAATGCACGGTGAGCAGGAAGCGGCCAGCGAGCGGAGACAGAAGGGATTAGCCGGAAGGTCTGCGGGCAGCAAGCGGAGACAGAAGCCTGGAGGTCTGCGTGAGGCATGGTGAGCAGGAAGTGGAAGTGGCCAGCGAGCGGAGACAGAAGGGGTTAGCCGGAAGGTATGTGGACAGCAAGCGGAGACAGAAGCCTGGAGGTCTGCGTGATGCATGGTGAGCAGGAAGTGGAAGCGGCCAGCAAGCGGAAACAGGAGAGGTTAGCCGGAAGGTCTGCAGGCAGCAAGCGAAGACAGAAGCCGGGAGGTCTGCGTGATGCATGGTGAGCAGGAAGTGGAAGCGGACAGCAAGCGGAGAGAGAAGGGGTTAGCCGGGAGGTCTGCGGGCAGCAAGCAGAGACAGAAGCCGGGAGGTCTGCGTGATGCACGGTTAGCAGGAAGTGGAAGCGGGCAGCAAACCAGCAGTGAGCGGGGAGGTAGCCAGGTGGTCTGCGTGGTGAGTGGTGTCAGGAACTGGCTCGCGGCACGCCTGCAGATACGGTTCCCGACTGCGAGTTTGACCAGATCAAGCGGGAAGCAGCCTTATTCAAGCTACAACAAGGCTGTCGCCCCTCAAAGCACTTCTCACTGCCACCACTAGCTGCTGCTAGACACTTCAACGATTCCCACTCTGCTGTCGAGTGATCTGCACGCAGTCCGCATTTTTGTATTTGGGTCAGCTTTCCGCTTAGGCCAAACACGGGAACGCCACCCACACAATACAATCGTACAGTAGCAAGGCACAATCAGGCACTGAACTTGTAACGTAAATTACACTGCAGTCTCTTTCTAGGCTATGAGCTAGTTTAGTACATCAGAAGTCAAACTTATTAAATAAAGATTTAATATTCCTGAAAAAGTGGAACAATGCAGAAAATAATATATACAAAAGATTTACGAAAACAAAGTAAAAATTACAAAGATACACAATAAGACAGTTTGCATAAAAAATAAATGGGGATAAACCTTACCAGCGTGACGGGTTGATCGTTGTTTGCGGGAGAACGCAGTCCTCCGACCAGTAGTCGGGGCAGTTCTAGCGTCTTTGCGATCTCCAGGGAACTACAAGTTGTGAAGGTCCTGTGCAGGTTGTGGCCTGGGGGTACAAGACCAACCTGCCTCCAAAGGTTTGCACAGAACGTTTGCCATATCCTTTCTGGCTGCGATTTGCAAACTTCAAAGGTTTTTCCTGTCCCACTTTTGATCTTTGCAGATATTTCCCCTCTCCCCATAGATCTAATCTCCACAGGTAAAATTGTAATTTAGCACACACATCAAAAAGACTTCTGATTAAGGGTTTCCTGTTAGTCTTTGAAGTTCCCAGACTCAGTTGGTCCTGATTTTGTGTATTGGGACAATGGGGCTGTCTACATATACACAGAGTTCAAAAGCCATGCAGACACAGACTATCCTTTGCCAAATGGCTGCTAATTAGCAGCTCCCTGCTTCCAGAGGACCTGAATGCTAATGTACTTCACACTGCCATACAGTCAATCACATTAGCATTCAGTTTCCTCCGGCCAGGTGACCAATTACACCCTGAAGCCAGCTGCCAGCCTGGCCTCTTAACATACATACACATCTGACATAATACACAAAAAACAGACAGAAAATGTGAAAATATGGCTTCCACGAGATGCAATATGGCTGCTATGTTATACACAACCTTACAAGTGGGACGTGGAATCGGGCAGTGAGTGGAGGTCTGGGTGGTGCATGGTGTGGGAAATGGAAGCGAGCAGTGAACTGAGACAGAATGAGGTAGTGAGCGGAATAGTGGAAGCGGGCAAATTCAGAAGGAGGTAGTCAGGAGGTCTGCATGGTGACCAGGATAGTAGAAGCAGGCAGTGAGTGGCCAGGAGGTCTGCTTGGTGCATGGCTAGAGCAGGATAATGGAAGCGAGCAGTGAGTAGAGACCGCAGAGGATAGCTGGTATGTCTGCATTCTGACCATAAGATGCATTGACTCCACCCCCCCCCCCACCCCCACACACACACACACACACACACACACACTTTTGAGGGAGAAAAAGTGCGTCTTATGGACCGAAAAATATGGCAGGCCCTGAGTTTTAGACACCACCCATCAGCAGCCCATGAGAGGGGTGGAGAAAATGCGAATGATCCAGAAAAAAGGGTGGGTCAAGGTGAACACCATTTCATACTCAGGGACCCCATAGTGCACTGTACAACCATGATTATGCAGATACTTAACCTCCCTGGCGGTAATCCCGAGCCGAGCTCGGGCTAGCCACCGGAGGCTTAATGGAAGTGAATGGAGGGCTTTTACATACCTCCCGGGCGATCCAGACGTTGGTAGCCATTCTATTTCCTGTCCTCGGAAGCTCTGAGTCACTCTGGTGAGATCACCGTCATTGATCTCACCAAAGTGTGTTACAGCACCACCCGGTATGATGGAGGTAAAATTGCAGTGCTGGAGCTCAGGGAGGTGAGTGAGAGCAGGCGCTGCTGCTGGCTTCCTGGCAGCATGATTGTTTCCTGATTTTAGGGTCTGGAATGTTCAGAAAAGACCCTAAAATCTGGAAATAATCATACCGCCAGGGAGGATAGACAAACAAATTGTTTAAAAAATGCAAATAAGAACAGTCCAAATGATGAAAAAGTGGATGTGTGCAGCCTGTGAGAGCAACAGCACAAATGGATAAAAGAAAAAAAATGCAGTGTATAAGAACCACCAAGTGTGTGTGTGTGAACAACTTGCTCAGAGAGAGAGACCGTAATGGACATCCTGCTACCAGGGTAGTAAGAGCCAAATCCCATCTAGCATTCAACCCCTATGGGATCCTGGTACCTAGCCACAAAATCCACATGGCCTCTCTCCTGAGCATCTTTTTATATAAATCTCCCCCTTTAATAGAGGTAGCAATTTTTTCCAGACCCTGAAAGATAAAGCCAGTCATATCACCTCCATGAATGTCCCAGAAATGTTTGGCCAGGTTCGAAATGTTGGTAGACAATCAACCTGAACCCAGGTAATGTTTGGCTATCCACTGTATCAGCGGTCTAGTAGTGATGCTTACGTACTGAAGCCAGCACGGGCTACAAGTGATGAAATAGATCACATATTTAGTACCACAATTATAATACATTGGCAGCAGATCTGGACTTGCAATGAACATGGCAATACCTGCAAGTAGGCAAGGCACATTTGTAAGAGCCCACTACAGACAGCCATGTACCTGATCGTGGTTTGGACACAAAAAGGCTTGGGGACAAAAGCTCAGTGAGAGTTAAAAATCCTGACTTTTACCCAGTTACAGTTAGGACACCTTCCAGGATTTGGTTGAGGAGGTTCTGCTGCAGCTAGCGGAAAATTCCTCACAACTGGGTGCTACCGATCTGACTTTGGATGAGACCCGCCCCCCTGAAAGGCTTTGAGGTTGCTGAGTGATGCGGATACCTGGGGATGGGCATAAAGTACCCTACTAGTTCCATTTGCCACCATTTACCCAAAATACACAAGCCAGGCGCTCCCCCAGAGGGCAGGCCCGTTGTTGCAGGGATTGGCTCTCTGGGTGAGCGCCTCTGCAATTGGGTTGACTTCCTACTCCAGCCCCTTGTCAGATGCTTTCCTGGGTTACATAAGACTCCAAACATTTGTTGCCAAGTATAGGAGGACTTGAATGGGAGATGAGTTATATATGTGGATTATGGTGGATGTCAAGTCCCTTTATTCATGTATCCCACACACTTTGGCTCTGAAAGCTCTTGAATTCCATCTGAATGGGTATTCGGCATACTCTGCAGATCTCTGTACTTTCCTTTTGCTGGCCGTTGAGTACCTCTCGACCCACAACTATTTAATGTTCAATGGCAGCTTCTACCTCCAGAGACAATGCGCCTCCATGGATGCCAAGTTCTCGCTGTCCCTTGCTAATCTTTACATGGGATGGTGGGAGGAGTGCCACGTCTTTGAAGGGATGTTGTGTGGTACGGTCGGTACATCGACAACTTGTTGCTAGTCAGGGTTGTCTGATGGAGCACTTCAACAACACTAACCTTAATCTTCAATTTACACATGTTCTTGATAGTGTTTCTGTTGGCTACTTGGACATCCTTCTGAGAGGTGACCCAGTTCAGAAGGCCGTCATTACAACCACTTTTAGGAAGACCTGTAGTGGCAACTCTACCTTCAGAGTAAACAGCTGCTAGATGGGATTTGGCTTTTACTACCTGTTAGCCGGATGTCCATTACGGTCTCTCTCTAACCATTTGTTTGTCTATGTATCTGCATAATTGTGGTTGTACAGTGCAGTATGGGCCTTGAGTTTGAAACCAATGGTGTTCACCTTGACCCACCCTTTTTTCTGAATGATTCGCATTTTCTCCGCCCCTCTCACGGGCTGCGGATAGGTGGTGTCTAAAACTCTGGGTCTATATAAGTGCCATTCTGTAACCAGCTATATTAACCTGCTGAGCGGTCTGGACGAGCTCAGCTCGTCCAACACCGCCAGAGGCTGCCGCTCAGGCCCTGCTGGGCCGATTTCCACCAAATAAAAAGCAGCACACGCAGCCGGCACTTTGCCAGCCGCGTGTGCTGCCTGATCGCCGCTGCAGCGCGGCGATCCGCCGCGTGCAGCGGCGAAAGAGGGTCCCCCCAGCCGCCCGAGCCCAGCGTAGCCGGAACAAACAGTTCCGGCCAGCGCTAAGGGCTGGATCGGAGGCGGCTGACGTCAGGACGTCGGCTGACGTCCATGACGTCACTCCGCTCGTCGCCATGGCGACGAGGGAAGCGAAACACGGAGGGCCGCTCATTGCGGCCTTCCGTGTTATTCCTTGCCGCCGGAGGCGATCGGAAGATCGCCTCCGGAGCGCCCTCTAGTGGGCTTTCATGCAGCCAACTTTCAGTTGGCTGCATGAAATAGTTTTTTTTTAATTTAAAAAAAACCCTCCCGCAGCCACCCTGGCGATTTAATCAGAACGCCAGGGTGGTTAAGGACTAGGTTTGTCCGAAACATGTCAGCTGTGTTGATGTCAGCTGTGTTGATGATTGAGGAGTTTTAATTCTGGATGCGCCCATTAATTAATAATGAAGACAATCAAGCCTGTTATCACAGACTGTGAACACCCCTGAAGTGTTACTATAGACTTTCATGTACTCCTGGCATGCTATTGCAGGTTGTTGAGTACCCCTTATATGGGCTATGATTAAGGAGCCGGAGCGAGCTCCGATACGCGTGAGCCATGTGTGTATCTACTGATGTGTCAATAAACTGAAGACTTCTTTATACCCCACCCATGGTGCAGCGGAATTTCCCTTTTTTGCTGAGACCTGTGATTCCTGCTCCCCTGGGTTGTGTACCGGTGGTGCCAGCGTTTCCACCTTTGTTTTGTTACCCCTTATATGTTACTGGTGTCAGGCACCGTTGACGTGTGTCTGTCAAATTGTATGTAACAGTCTCAGTACGTCATAAATTAGGATATTATTACATATGTAACCATGAGCCCCACCTGTGTCACTAAAATATGTATCCCGTCATCATGGCCAACAGGGTCATCTATAGTAGAAAATTAGATGGGGATATCACCATAGTTCAGGTACCCTAATATGCCCTATCACAAAATGCTATATCGGTTAATACCAGCTCACACTATTTTGACCAGATCTTGTCAAATTTGTTTGGGCAGTTTCTACTTTTGTCATTTTATATAATGGAAGTGATTAATTTACTTTCTTTACCTATATTTTTCTCAGTTGTTACTTCTGACTGACTCCAATTCCCTTTTCTTTGCCATGTGGCATAGTGTGATTATCATGTTTTATTTTTTGTTTTTTCTACCTTTTGAAATTCTTCTCCAAGCAATCCCAACATCACTAATTTAGGCACTAGTTGAAATGGATGATCCAGCAGTCTAGAACCTTTCCAATTTGATCCTGAAAATGGTCAATAGCAGGACAAGCCTAAAACTTAAGTTAATAATTATTCTTGTCTGTACTAAGACAAGACACAGAACATTTGTATTGAGCTTTTCTCCTGGTGGACTCAAAGCGCCAGAGCTACAGCCACTAGGGTGTGCTCAGTAGGCAGTAGCAGTGTTAGGGAGTCTTGTCCAGGTCTCCGTTATTGAATAGATGCTGTCTTTCTGAACAGGAAGAACTGAGATTCTCCTGTGTCAGAGGCAGAGCTCTTAACCAGTACACTATCCAGCCACCACACATATTACATGTGTCTGGGGGGATAAGACAGCTTAATGGGGAGACCTGATGCCAACCCTACTGTATATTTGGTCCATAAGACCCAATGCCATTTTCCCCCATGTCCTAGGGGGAAAAGGGGGTGTGGAGGGGGGGGGGGGGAATGCATCTTATAGAGTAAAAAAAAAATATAGTTCTAAATTATCATAACACCCTATAAACAGTAGAAACTCCAAGAGAAGAGACCCAGCACCGTCTTCAAATGTATTTCAAGCTCTTTATTTTTAAAGAATCAAAGACATTAAAAAGGGCAAGTCTATGCGACATTTCGAGAGGAGCCTCCTCTCTTTCTCAAGCCGACAAGCCCTCTGAATATATACAAATTCAAACAGCTTTAACTACCTAACGACCGCGTCACGCCAATGGGCGTGAACGCGGCGGCTGCCCCAGGACCGCCTAACGCCAATTGGCGTCAGGTCCTGGAACCGCCAAGCTGCGCGCGCATCTCCTGCTTGAGGGACAGAGCTCCGCCCCGCCTTCAGTCTACGAGCGGCGATCACGAAACCACGGCAGCGCTGTACTGGGGACAGCCGTTTGACACGGCTGTCCCCCTGTGGGTCACTAGAGAGCAATCGGCTCTCATAGGCAGATCACCATGATTGGCTGGCGGTGGGTGGGCGGGAGGGAGAGGGAAAAATAAAAAATACATTTTATTTAATAAAAATAAATGCCCCCCAAAAAATATCTGGGGGGCGATCAGACCCCACCAACAGAGAGCTCTGTTGGTGGGGGGAAAGGGGGGGGGGAAATCACTCCTGTGCTGTGTTGTGCGGCCCTGCAGGTTGGCCTTAAAGCTGCAGTGGCCAATTAAGAGAAAAATAGGCTGGTGGCTGGGGGGTTTAACATTGCGGTCCTCAAGTGGTTAAATAGTACTTGTAGTTCCTACATATAAACCCTCCCATCCAGTGGAGGACCTGATGCATCTATTTTTATGCTCCAACCACTTTAAAAAGACCGCTGGAGCGCTGACCAATAAGGGCAGAGCATGTCCTGAATGAAAAACGTCATATAACTGACGCACGCGTAAATTTTTAATGAAAATACGCATGTGGCTATAACAACGCTTATGCATAAAACCGTACGCGTAAAACACCCGGAAGCGTAAATAGTCTAGGACTTAGACATTACAATCCAATTGCCTATACCGGTAACGAATAAAATGTGCCTTTTCAAGCATAAAAATGGACGTGCTCCTTTCCCTTAATTAGTTTGAGGTAAACGATGCAGAATAAATCACAAATTTATTAAAGGAAAAGTATTAAAAAATATTAACAACGTCCACTCGATGTCTGGCGGCCACCTACTGCGGCGGCCAGACACCGAACGCAACAAAAGAAGCAAAGTGAAAATTATCCCACCCTCCCAGACTGGCGTCTGCTAATAGCGGCAGCCAGTCTGGGCTGGCAAGAACATCAAAATACCAATTCACTCCCGACTGGCATCCACTAACATATCACTTTGCTTCTTTTGTGGTGTTCGGTGTCTGGCTGCCGCTTTAGGTGGCCACCAGACATCGAGCGGATGTTGTTGACCTTTTTAAATATTACTTTTTTTAATAATTTGTGATTTATTCTGAATCGTTTCCATCAAACCAATTAAGGGATAGGCGATTGGATTGTAACGTCTGTCCTACACAATTTACGCTTCCGGGTGTTTTACACATACGTTTTTATGCATATGCGTCGTTATAGCCGCATGCGTATTTTCATTGTGGATTTACGCGTGCATCAGTTAAGACGTTTTTCATTCAGGACATGCTCTGCCCTCATTGGTTGGCGCTCCAGCGGTCGTCTTAAAGCGACTGGAGCATAAAAATAGATGCAGTTCCCCATCTGGTCCTCCACTGGATGGGAGGGTTTATATGTAGGAACTTAGCCTGATTGGTTGACGACAGGGCATCCAGACTATTCTGATTGGCTCCTTAGTGGAGCAAGTACTATTTAAAGCCGTTTGAATTTGTATGTATTCAGAGGGCTTGTCGGCTTGAGAAAGAGAGGAGGCTTCTCTCGAAACGTTGCATAGACTTGCCCTTTTTAATGTCTTTGATGCTTTAAAGCTAAAGAGCTTGAAATACATTTGAAGTCGCATCTGGATGGTTGGGCGCTGCCTTCTACCACTTGTCTACCCTATAAACAGATGATGGAGGCTGCCTGGTAGGCACTGAAGTGGATGGAGGCTTTCATTGGATGAGGAGAAAAGCTGGCCACCTTGCGACTGTGGAGGCTGCTCCCACTAATTACACCATTGGTGATGAGCTTTTGTGACCACTGGGCAACATGAGTTACACATTCTGTCAGGATGTTAAGTTTCTGTGTTGCTATCTAGGGGATTTGCCTTTTCTACTTGTCCTAATAGTAGCTATTACCAAGACAGAAAGTGACTTGGAAAATCTTACAACTTTGGCAAAATGTTACTTTAAAGGACCACTATTGCGAAAATCCTAACATTTAAAGTGCATGTAAGCATATACAAATTCAGTATTCTCCCCAGGGCGTATCAGGCGGGCGGAGAGCCCACCTGATCTATGTTCCCGCTCGGCTGATGTGATTAGGCTCTGGCGTCTACAGCAGAGACACTTTCCTCTGCACATAATTTTGAATCAGGCAGCGCAGAATGCAGAGACACTATCTCTGTCCTCCTCCACAGCTCATTCCTATCAGCGGCGTGGAGGGGTAGGGATAGCTCCTAGCAGAGATGAGCCAGACTGCAGGAGTTTTCAGCTGCAGTCCAGGCATAGAATAGAATGTGCCGCTCTTTCCTTTGGGTGAGTCATCTGATCTCTTCCACTACTTCAGTGGACTGACACTCTCCATCTCTCAATATGAATGTCAAAAAGTTCAGTTCAGTCTTATTTACAGTTTCAGGTTGAACAAAAGTCCTTTGAATTCAGCCAGAACACTTGTATGCTCACAAATCCTTGTGCTTTAAAGAAAACCTGAACTGAACATTAAATGTCAAAATTAACATACACAAGTCATACTTACCTCCTGTGTAGTCTACTCCTCAATCTATTTTTCATCTCCTGCATCCTGTTTGTCCACTGTGATCAATGGAATTCTCCGTCCTCCATTTTGAAAATGGCTATTACCCCATAACAGCTTCCTGTTTAGCACACTGTTAAACTGTAACATCGCCTACTTGAGCCATAGGGAAACATGGACACATCAGTTCTCCTCTCAGCTGTAACTGACAGCAACTGATATATTTCAATTCTGACAAAATGTTGTCAGAACTGGAAGGGATCACTGTAAGAAGAAAATGGTGAGCTTCTGAGAGGAACTGATGGCAAGGTAACTATGTAATGTTCATTTGAAGTTACCTTATGTGTTTATTTTAAATAATTTTACTCAGTACAGGTTCTCTTTAACCAGTTAATGGCATCCTGACTTATTAAAACGTCCTGTTTGAGCCTGTTAAAGGCAACAGGGCGTTTTAATAAGTCGCTCGTTCCCACTGCTGCTCCGCACGTGTGCGCGCCGCTCCCGCTGCTGTTTCCATCGGGATTCCGTGTTCAGTGATTGGGGAAGAGGACCTCTACCCAATCGCAATGCCTGGAATAAATGGACGTCCATTCATAAAACAGGAAGCTGTCACAGTGTAGTTAAGTGTTCAAAAGGAAAGCGAACACTTCCTATCAAACGGAAAAGTGTACATCTTGTGGCCAAAAAGTATAATTACACATACAGGCACATACATACAGTACATACACCATATTCATAAAATTGATAACGTACACTTCCAAAGCCCACACACACACACACACAAAAACACTTGTAAAAAAAATCAGTTTAAAGGAGTCATCAGGGAGATTTTTATAAAATAAGCGCTACTTACCGGGGGCTTCCTCCAGTCCCAAGCTCCCAGGATGTCCCTCACCGCAGCTTTGCCCGCAGCCGTTCGCCGCAGGTCCGTCCCGGTCCCCGGCGATGACGTCAGAGCGACCTCCGTCGCTCTGTACTGCACTTGCGTGAGCGGCGCTATCAATCACCGCCACATGGGCCGGAGCAGACTGCGCAGTAGGTTATTTCTCAAACAAGTTACTCCCCTTGCTCCCCCCCCCCCCTCAAACCAGCACCCAGCATGATTCCGACCTCTACCCACCCAGTGTGACCCTCCCTCTCCATTCAGCGTTTCCTTACTTTCTCACCCAGCGTGACCTTACTTCCCCAGCCAGCTAATTTTTCATGCCACCGGGCTAGAAAATATTTCTGGGGAGAACACTGCAAATAAGCAGTACATTTTTCCCAGAGTAAAATGTACTATAAATTACTTTTCCCATATATTGCTGTGACTTACAGCAGGTAGTAGAAATCTGACAGAACTGACAAATTTTGGATCAGCTCATCTACTCATGGTGGTGTTCTCAGGTTTTTTGTTTTTTTTTTCAAAACCCCTTAGTGAATGACAGTTGCTCCACCCAACTGCCAAAAAAGTGTACAAGGAGGCTGGCTAGCATATTTGTATAAATTCTTTTCAGGGAGTGTCTGTCATATTTTTACTATCTACTGTAAGTGACAGCAACATAGGAGAAAAGTAATGTATGGCTCATTTTACTCTGGACAGAAACTTCTTATTTGTATATGTTTATATGTAATTTAAATGTACACTTTTGTTCTGCAATAGTGGTCCTTTAACATTTTATGTGTAATACTTGCAGAAGTTTTGACTGTTTTTCTTTTTTGTAGGGCTTCAAGAATATGTTGAAGCTGTCACCTTTCATTACTTTATTGCAAACCGAACCCTTTTAAGCCTTCAGGAAATCAACAGGGAGTTGGTTTTTGAAAAGGCATCCAATAATGTAAGTAATATGAGTAACCTGTGTTTAAGTGTAATTCAGCCATGATGCTAATTAATACCAAATTTAGCTGTACTGCTTGTATAAGCGGCTAAGCCTTTGCCAGGCACATGGCTAATTAATATTCACTGCACGGTGTGACATGCAGTGTTTACTTCCGGGAGCGCCGCTCTGTGAGGCGATTGGCTGGCAGGAACACGTCATGCCGCATGCGTACGCATCACGGCATCACAGGACGCATCAAGAGCCGCTTAACGTGGCTCAATGTAACGTCCAGCTTCAAACCCCACTATGCGATGCATTAGGGGCATGTTATGCGACCTTAGCGTGGCATCTAACTTAGTGGGAAAGAAGCCTAAGGGTCACACTGTAGTCACTTCCTGTCTGAGTCAGACACTTACATACCTGATATTTAACTCTTTCAGGCAGAGAAAGAAAAAAAGGAACGCAGCATAGTTATTTGTGTGCTAGGCACTTTACATACACATGTCTATCTCATCATGTCACATGTCAGTTCGGGTATCCTCTAAATACATACTGCCGCAGCTTTCATCATCTCGGTATCTTCAGTGTCTTAAAGGGACTCAGAGCCGAAAAAAAGGAAAAAAAAAGTTTTATACATACCTGGGGCTTCCTCCAGCCCCATCTGCTCGGATCGCTCCCATGCCGCCGTCCTCTGCTGCCTGCAGCTTTGGGAACCAGGTCCTGTCACTTCCCTCACTGGCCCCGACTGGCTGAAGTGACGGGACCAGGTTCCCTGAAGCTGCGGGCAGCGGAGGACGGCGGTGTGGGAACGATCCGAGAGGATGGGGCTGGAGGAAGCCCCAGGTATGTATAAAACTTTTTATTTTTTTCAGCTCTGGTACACTTTAAATACATGCTTTCATCAGGAAGTACCACACAACTTTGCAGAGACATGTACCAAATGAAGGAGGGTGGGGGTGCTGGCCACGACCACCAATTACGCCGCTCACTGCTCCTTGCTCCTCTGTTAATAGGAGCAAATTCTCGAGGCCGAGACCAACTCTCCATCATTGAAGCCAATCACTGCACTCTTTACAGTTCTTTTTTAAAGGGCAACTGAAGCAAGAGGGATATGGAGGCTGCCATATTTATTTCCTTTTAAGCAATACCAGTTGCCTGGCTATCCTGCTAATCCTCTACCTCTAAAGGCTCATACACACATCAGACTATAGTCTTTGGAAAATGAAAGATCACAGACCAATCTTACCACCCTTCATGTAGTATGAGAGCCATACTCTACACAGTCTTTTCTATGGGGCTGAACTCCACATCAGAAAAAAATCTTTGCAAGATGCTGCACACACAGATGCTGTACAGACACAAAAGATCAGTATCTGCAAAAGATCTGTTCCTGCCAAAAATCCATTCCTGCAAATTGCAATGATAGTCTATGAGATCTGCAGATCATCATACACACATGATTTAACTGACATTCATCTGCAGATCAGACAATCATCTGCAGATCTGAAAATCCATCCTGGTGGATCTTATCTACAGATGAATGTCAGTTAAATCATGTGTGTATGATGATCTGCAGATCTTATAGACTATCATTGCAATTTGCAGGAATGGATTTTTGGCAGGAACAGATCTTTTGCAGCTACAGATCTTTTGAGTGTGTGCAGCATGTTTGTGTGCAGCATCTTGCAAAGATTTTTTTCTGATGGGGAGTTCAGCTCCATAGAATAGACTGTGAAGGTATGGCTCTCATACTACATGGAAGGGGGTAAAATTGGTCTGTGATCTTTCATTTTCCAAAGACTATAGTCTGATGTGTGTATGCACCTTAACACTTTTAGCCATAAACCCTGAACAAGCATGCAGCAGGTCAGGTGTTTCTGACGTCGGATCTGAAGGATGAGCTTCATGCTTGTTTCTGGCCTAATTCACACACTATTGCATCCTAATAGGACCAGCAGGACTGCCATGCAACTGGTAATGTATAAAAGGAAATAAATATGAGTCAAGAAATGGACTGATGGTTCTCTGCATATATATTTTCTAGGACAGCCTACACTTTACGGAACAAACTCTCTCGCACCTTTTTTGGTTAAAGTGTAGCACTAAACTGCTTATACTTAGTTCCATAAACTATTTTTGATCAGTTCTTGATAATAAGGTTTGTATCCATTTTGTACCTGTCTGAATTTATTCTCAATAAAAAAACAGTGTTACAAAAAAAAAAAAGGAAATAAATATGGCAGCCTCCATATATTTATCACTTCAGTTGTCCTTTAACCACCCTGGCGTTCTGATTAAATCGCCAGGGTGGCTGCGGGAGGGTTTTTTTTAAATTAAAAAAAAACTATTTCATGCAGCCAACTGAAAGTTGGCTGCATGAAAGCCCACTAGAGGGCGCTCCGGAGGCGATCTTCCGATCGCCTCCGGCGGCAAGGAATAACACGGAAGGCCGCAATGAGCGGCCCTCCGTGTTTTGCTTCCCTCGTCGCCATGGCGACGAGCGGAGTGACGTCATGGACGTCAGCCGACGTCCTGACGTCAGCCGCCTCCGATCCAGCCCTTAGCGCTGGCCGGAACTGTTTGTTCCGGCTACGCTGTGCTCGGGCGGCTGGGGGGACCCTCTTTCGCCGCTGCACGCGGCGGATCGCCGCGCTGCAGCGGCGATCAGGCAGCACACGCGGCTGGCAAAGTGCCGGCTGCGTGTGCTGCTTTTTATTTGGTGGAAATCGGCCCAGCAGGGCCTGAGCGGCAGCCTCTGGCGGTGTTGGACGAGCTGAGCTCGTCCAGACCGCTCAGCAGGTTAAGGTATAAATGACAAAGGATGGTGTGTGTGTGTGTGTGGGGGGGGGGGGGGGTAATAGTGGGGTTAAATACTTAACCTGTCTGGGTATCAGCCCTCAAGGCAAATAATAGCTTTATCAGCCCCCCTCGATAAAATTTTCAGGTAATATACCCATGTTTCCCCCGAAAATAAGACTGTGTTATATTAATTTTTGCACCAAAAGATGTGCTAGAGCTTATTTTCAGAGGATGCCTTATATTTCTATGAACACACAAATTTCTGTGCGGTGTGTCATCCTGCCTTCCCCACTATGCCGTCTCTTCCTCTGCTGGATCCACCTCTTGTGTGCCCCAATGTCCCCCTTGTACCTTTAGTGTCCTCCTCTATCCCCTGTCCTCCTGTGTCCTTCTTTGTGTCTTCTACTTTCCCCCATGTCCTCTGAATATTCCACTGCATCCTATTTTCCCCAGCTCCATGCCGCTGTGTTCCCTGAGCTTCAGCCTATGGTGAAGTATTGCAACTTGTGTTTCTGGGATCCAGTAATAACACAAGTTGCCATACTTTTTCCCCTTACTGTGGCTAGGTCTTACTTTCAGGGTAGGGCTTATATTTCGGGCATGCTAGATATTCAAGCTAGGGCTTATTTACAGGGGATGTCTTAATTTCAGGAAGAGGGTAGTTGAATTGAATTTTTTTTTTCGATCAGATATTCTGATATTCTCATTTTTCAGAAAATTGAATAGTGTAGCATAGCCATAGATTAAAAATATCATTATAGACTCGAGAATTTGTTTTCCATTAATAGGGAAAAAGTGTGTGTGTGTGTGTGTGTGTGTGTGTGTGTGTGTGTGTGTGTGTGTGTGTGTGTGTGTGTGTGTGTGTGTGTGTGTGTGTGTGTGTGTGTGTGTGTGTGTGTGTGTGTGTGTGTGTGTGTGTGTGTGTGTGTGTGTGTGTGTGTGTGTGTGTGTGTGTGTGTGTGTGTGTGTGTGTGTGTGTGTGTGTGTGTGTGTGTGTGTGTGTAACATTTTTGGCTCTATACATAACCACAATGGATTTAAAATGAAACGAACACGATGTGCTTGAACTGAAGACTATCAGCTATAAAGGATACCAGATGTGAATTAAGCTAGAGAAACGGTAGGAGCAGGCATATACGGTTACCTGTTCTGATGTCTACCGCTCCTCCCGTTTTCCTCTCTGCCTCTGCAGTCTACCTAAATGCCCCTCCGTTAGCCTCTTCCGGGTCACCGGAGTCGGTCACTATTGTGCAGGCGCTGGCAGGGCTGCACATGTCCTACAGCACGCTCCCTGCATATGACATCATGCGCATGATGTAACAATGTCACATGCATTGCAGAGTGGGGAACACTGTGCACATGCCGGGAGGGCCTTGGGCATGCCATTTAGGACATGCCCGGCCAGCGCCTGCGCAGTAGTACCCAACTCTGGCGACCAGGAAGAGGCTGCTGGAGGGGTATTTAGGTAGACTGCGGGGACAGAGAGGAGAACACATTTGGTATCCTTTAATTTGAGGGTATTTACAGCCAAATCGGTGTAGGAATTACAACAGTTTGCATATGTGCCTCCTACTTGTTAAAGTGAACCTAAAGGCGAAAAAAAAATGAGATGAACTCACCTGGGGCTTCCCTCAGCCCCCTGCAGCCAATCGGTGCCCTCGCAGCTCCGGTCCGATGCCTCTGGACCCACCGGCGACGACTTCCGGTTTCGCCGTCACCGGCCGACAGGCATGGGAACGCGAGTGATTGTTCGCGTTCCCAGCCTGTATATCGCCCCCTATGCTGCTATTGCGACCTCCTGGCCGCAATAGCAGCATAGGGGGCGATATACAGGCTGGGAAGGCGAACGATCACTCGCGTTCCCATGCCTGTCGGCCGGTGACGGCCAAACCGGAAGTGTTCGCCGGCGGGTCCAGAGGCATCGGACCCGAGCTGCGAGGGCACCGATCGGCTGCAGGGGGCTGAGGGAAGCCCCAGGTGAGTTCATCTCATTTTTTTTTTTTTACTTTAGGTTATCTTTAAGGGAGCAAAAGTAATGGGACAGAATAATAATCATAAATCAAACTTTCACTTTTTAATACTTGGTTGCAAATCTTTTTCAGTCAATTACAGCATGAAGTCTGATACGCATAGACCTCACCAGACGCTGGGTCTCGTCAATTACAGCATGAAGTCTGGAACACACAGACCTCACCAGACGCTGGGTTTCATCCCTGGTGATGCTCTGCCAGGCCTCTACTGCAATTTTTTTCAGTTCCTGCTTGTTCTTGGGGCATTTTCCCTTCAGTTTTGTCTTCAGCAAGTGAAATGCATGCTCAGACGGATTCAGGTCAGGTGATTGACTTGGCCATTGCATAACATTCTACTTCTTTCCCTTCAAAAACTCTTTGGTTGCTTTTGCAGTGTGCTTTGGGTCATTGTCCATCTGCACTATGACACACCTTCCAATGAGTGCTAAAGTATTTGGCTGAATATGAGCCGATAATAGTGCCCAAAATACTTCTGAATTCATCCTGCTGCTTTTGTCAGCAATCACATCATCAGTAAATACAAGAAAACCAGTTCCATTGACAGCCATACATGCTCACACCATGACACTACCTACCACCACGCTTCACTGATGAGGTGGAATTCTCATGGTTCATGAGCAGTTCCTTTCCTTCTCCATACTCTTCTCTTCCCATTACTCTCCTACAAGTTGATCTTGGTCTCATCTGTCCATAGGATGATGTTCCAGAATTGTGAACTGTTTCTTCCGGTTTTTGAGGCTCACTAATGGTTTACACCTTATGGTGAACCCTCTATATTCACTCTGGTGAAATGTGCTCTTGATTGTTGACTTTGACACACATACACCTACCTCCTGGAGAGTGTTCTTGATCTGGCCAACTGTTGTGAAGGGTGTTTTCTTCAATAGGGAAAGAATACTTTGGTCATCCACCACAGTTGTTTTCCGTTGGTCTTCTGGATGTTGCTGTGCTTTTTAAGAATGTTCCAAACAGTTGTTGTGGCCTCGCCTAATGTTTTTGCCATCTCTCTGATGGGTTTGTTTGTTTTTTCCAGCCTAATGATGGCTTGCTACACTGATAGTGACAGCTCTTTGGATCTCCTCTTGAGAGATGACAGCAAGAGATTCCAAATGCAAATAGCACACTTGAAATGAACTCTGGACCTTTTATCTACTCATTGTAATTATGAGGGAATAACACACACCTGGCCATGGAACAGCTGAGAAGCCAATTGTCATTACTTTTGCTCCCATGACAAGTGGGAGGCACATATGAAAACTGTTGTAATTCCTAAACCGTTCACCTGATTTGGATGTAAATACCCTCAAATTAAAGCTGAAAGTCTTCAGTTAAAGCACATCATGTTCGTTTCATTTCAAATCTATTGTGGTTGTGTATAGAGCCAAAAATGTTAGAATTGTGTTGATTGTCCCAAAACACCCTCAGTGTAGGTAGGTAGGTAGCCAGGTATAGGTGCCCCCTGTATAGGTAAGCCAGGTATAGGTGCGCCCAGTATAGGTAGTCAGATATAGGTGCCCCCATTATACATAGCCAGGTATAGGTGCCCCGTGTATAGGTAGCCAGGTATAGGTGTCCCCAGTATAGGTACCGAAGTATATGTGCTCCTAGTATAGATAAACAGCTATATAGGTGCCTCCAGTATAGGTAGCCAGGTATAGGTGCTCTCAGTATAGGTAGCCAATTATAGGTGACCCTAGTATAGGTAGCCAAGTATACTGTAGGTGCCTCCAGTATAGGTAGCCAGCCTTTCCCCCTCTCCCTGCCACCACTCATTTACTTGCTTGGGCGGCAGGCCCCCTCCTCTACAGAGTCCCCAGATCTGCTGCATTGTCTGGCATACAGAGACCTCAGATCAGCGGGGACCAGCAGTGGAGACAGGAGAGCGCTGCCCATAGTACCAGCGCATATACAAGAAGTAAGCACTTCCTATATATGCGTTGCTACTGGGGGCACCGCTCTCCTGTCTCCAAAGCAGGTCACCGGTGATCTAAATTCTTTGTATGCTGGGTAAGACGTAGTCGGCACCATCAGTAATTGCTCTTTAAGATTTATTGTAGTATAGTCATAGTAAATACAAACGACGTTTCAAAGCGCAGCTCCTTTATCAAGTTCAATGACATACTGACATGCACAGCAAAATACTTCTATTTATATCAAGCCGTCTCTTATCTACAGCCAATCACAGGCTGTAGACAATGTTGCCCAATCACTCGCTCTTCTCATAGAGCGAACCTTGTGGGGAACTTTGATAGAGACATAGGAACCTATCCGCATGTAGGATACTGGCACGTGTCCCTATGACAGCAGAGGACAGGCAGAAATGGGCGCAACCTACCTCAGGAGGGTACGCCCTTCCTCCGCCCCCTCAACAGAGCAGTAACCGCCCACAGGTCAACGGACCTGATGGGGAACTGCGCTGGCGTGCGTCACAGCTGGCGAGAAGCCAGCTGGGTAGCGACCAATAGGCACGCAAGGACGGGTAAAGCCGCCGCTGGCCAATCCTGACTGCCTTGCCGTGACGTCACCCCATTCCCACAGCAACCAGAAAGGCGCGGTATGCAACGATCACGTCGCACCGCGTCAGCAGGCAGCAATGGGACTAGAGGGGACTGCCAAAGCCCGTCACGGAGAGGCACCACTTAAGAACACACAGCACCAACCAGAGACCGAGATCCCAGATTATACTGTGTGTCCCCGAGCAGTCACGGAGGCCCGCCCAGAGCAGCGCACATACTGGCCGCTGATGGAGGCATAACTGACAGGCGAAGGAGAAAAACGGTCATCCCGAAGTCCACGGTAGCAGAAGGATCACAGATCTCATCTTTGGGACCTAGAATACACTGGTGTTACAATGTTACATAAAGCATATTATGTCACATATAATATGTAATAAAACAATCATAAAAACATTATATTAGTTATTGTCTAAGGTCATAAAAAAGGTAAAAGGTCACATTCTCTATTTAGACCTCTGGGTTCCATACTATCCAATGTTTTAATCCAATAAGCTTCCCTTAATAGGAGTAGTTTGTCTATCCCCTCCCCTTTTAGGTGAAGGAACACCCTCCAGAACTTGGCACCTCAGCTGGCTTACATTGTGGCCGCATTGGTTAAAATGATATGGGACAGATTGTTTTAAATATTTATTGCGAATTGCTGTTTTATGTGAGGAAAGGAGCACTTTTAATTTACTTGTGGTTTGACCCACATAAATAAGGCCACATGGGCATTTCAATGCGTATACTACGTATTGCGAGTCGCAAGTGTAATAGCCATTTATAGCATATTTATTTGCAGTATAAGGATGAACAAAAAAGTTACCTTTAGTTATCAGAATACAATAGATGCGGTTCAGGCACAGGAAGGTACCCGCCCTGGGTACCTCTGGGGGTCTAACAAGTGTTCTCATCTCTGCATGACATAGTCTGTCATGCAGAGTGGGTGGCCATTTAAAGGACATGAGGGGAGCATTTTGGAATTCAGCGACAGAAAGAAAGGACTGTGCCAAAATTGGCCAATGTTTTTTAATAATTTTACTAATATTGTCACTATATACATTGTATTGTGACACAAAAGGTATGCGTGCCAGTTTAGTCCTTATTCTCCTGCGCCCAGTCCCATGAATGCCTAGAACCTCACTTTTAGCCGTTTCAATGAGTTCTCTCGGTTATGATCTTGCTTTAAATGTCTCTGACATTTATTTGACTCTCAAAATGTTGTTGTCCTGATTGCTCACTATCATATCAACCCTCTGAAATTGGCTTTTGGGGATGGCACATTTTGTACTAATAGGATGAAAACTATCATATGATAATAAAGCATTTCGATCAGTGGGCTTTACAAATAGGTCTGTAGTAAAGGAACCATCTTTCAGTATGACTACGGTGTCCAGAAAATTGATCTGTGTCTGATGACCGTGTACTGTAAGTCGTATAGCCTGGCATTGGGCATGCACACATGATATAAAGTCAGCCATATCTTGGCATATTTTTGAAATACAAGATTACTATATACAAAGTCTCTTCATATATATTCATATAGATGTTTGCGTAGGACGGGGCCACATTCGACCCCATAGCTGTCCCCCGAACCTGTAAATAAAATTGTTCCTCAAAGAGAAAATAGTTAGATTTCAGTACCAAATTTAGCAATTGAATCAAAAAATCAACCTGCGGCATTGAAAAACCTGAACAAGTCGTTAATGTATATAGGACAGCCTCCACTCCACACCCCCATCATGTGGGATGGAGGTGTAGAGGCTCTCCACATCAAAAGTAACCAGTAAACTACCAGGAGGTATATCATGAACTTTTTTTCTATAATGTCCAGAAACATGCCGGTATCTCTTAAATAGGACTTCTGTGAGATCGCATATGGTCTTAGATGAAAGTCTAAAAATTTGGCTAGGGGTGAAAGGACTGACTCAATACCCGCCACTATTGGCCTACCAGGTGGATTGATAAGTGGTTTAGGAATTTTGGGACATAAGTAGAGTACTGGAGTCCTGGGAAATTGACAGGTCAGAAATTGGACCAGTTTCTGATCAATGACATTCTTTTGTATGGCCATTTGTAATGTAGCGTCTATTTGTTGTTGTATCTCTTTGAGGGGGTCGCAGGGGAGCCGTATGTAGGTTGTTTCATCTAGGCTCTATATGCTGTAATGTCCATGACCACCACTGCGCCCCCTTTGTCCGCCGGCTTAATTATAATGGATGGCTCATCCCTAAGTAATTGTAACGCTGTTCTCAGTTCTCTTGGTAGATTATGTTTACCCTTGAATTCCCATTTGCCTGATCTATGCAGCTGATCCACCTCTTCTTGGACTTTAACAATATAAGAGTTTATATCTTGACATGATGGTGGGTTGAATGTACTTTTGAGTCGCAGTGTCGTATCACCTAGCCTTAGTTGGTCAATTTCATCTCCTAAGTGGTCTCCCATGTTGAATCTGGGTTGACTGAAATAATGCTTAAGTTTTATTCTCCGGAAAAAACATTGTAAATCAACGTCCAACTGAAGGGGATCTGGCCAGTGGGTAGGAGCAAAGGAAAGGCCTTTGTTGAGAACCTCAATTTGTGGGGTGGTCAGAGAGTATGAAGAGATATTAACCACAATACAAGGAACAAAGCCTTGTGGTTTTTTTGGATCCTTTGGGGTTTGGGAGGCCTGTTGGGTCTCTTAGGTGGTTGTTGCCAAACATAGACATATCCTGTGGTGTAATTGCTCATCTCTTTGAAATTTTTGTCTCTTGACAACTTCGATTTTTTGTGTGACATCTACACATAACTTCCCAATTTCCCCTTGTCTGCGAGTCGAGGGAGTTTGGTTTGTATTTGGGTAATGGTAAGTAACATCGCATCAAAAGATGCCTTATTCCATATCTTGGCCCAAGTGCAGCACTTGGGCCAAGATATCAGAATCAGAATCAATTTTATTTCACCAAGTAAGTTTGCGCCTACAAGGAATTTGTCTTGGCAGTTGCTTAACAAACACAAACAAAAACAATACAAGGGCAGACGGTGTGTATATTACAAGTCAAGGACATTATAAGTATAGTGGCAGTAAGCAATGTGAGAATTGTTCATTTACAGTTCTGTGCTGATTACTATATGGAATAAGGCATCTTTTGATGCGAAGTTACTTACCATTACCCAAATACAAACCGAACTCCCTCGACTGGAACAACAAATACAATCACTGAATAATAAATTACAGGACTTGATTTCTAAGGAAGAATATGATCGCATACAAGGGGGAAATTGGGAAGTTCTGTGTAGATGTCACACAAAAATTTGAAGTTGTCAAGAGACAAAAATTTCAAAGAGATGAGAGTGATTACACCACAGGATATGTCTAGGTTTGGCAACAACCACCTAAGAGACCCAACAGGCCTCCCAAACCCCAAAAACCACAAGGCGATGTTCCTACACCTGTGTCTGGCGATCCTAGTCAGGGAGGATCATCTGATTTTTTTTTTTTTGCCTGTCCGTACACCCGAAGACTCTGGCGACAATCAGTCAAGCCAAGACTAACAAGGCGGGGCGGCAGGCACAGAAACTATCAAAGAAAGACTCCGGAATCGCACCAAACAGAGGCCTTAGTTCCGGTAAACCTGGTGGTTAATATCTCTTCATACTGTGAGGAAACGCGGAAAAGCCGCCACTAGTACTCAAAGTAAGGCGGCTGATTCCGCGTTCAACATGGCAGCTAGCGCGCAGTCGGAGCGCGGAGAAACCACCGCATGCCCAGACAACAGGGCGGCGGATTCCGCGTCTGACGCGGCAGGTATCACGCATAGGCCTACTCTTGTCAGTAATGCTGAATGCGGAGAAAACGCCGCACGCACGGACAGCGGTGCGGCGGATTCCCCATTCAACACAGCAGGAACATAGCAACACATGTCTGGTGTGGCTGGGACTGATAGTCCACACTGGTTCAGGAAGACGCGCGCGCAGAGAGGCAGGGCCTTTATGACAGTCAGAAGGGAGTCAGCTGGCCAAGCCGGTCAGCTGACAATTTCAGCAACTTCCACTGGTCCAGCACTTAGGGGAGGCGCTAGAGGGCGCTGGTGTATATATACTGGGTGCTGGTCATTTCTCTGGTGTCTGGCGTTGCGATCACTACGTGGTAGCACTCAGACCTTGTCAGTATCTGTGTTTATTAGACAGTTTCGTAGGTGTTGATGATCACGGAGCTCACACCTTAGCCTAGGAATTGTATTATTATCTGTGTTATTATCTAGACCAGTTTCCAAGGTGTTGATGGCCAGGGAACTCACACCTGAGTCTAGGAATTCTGTACCATCTATCATTATTATTGTCTAGTCTAGTTCCAGGAGTGTTGAGAATCTAGGAGCTCGCACTCAAGCCTAGGCAATGTTGATTATCTGTTATGACCTTCTGCTTTCCTGGCCATTCTTCTGATCTCTGATTCTGTACCTTAGTCATTCTGATACTCTGTTGCCAAACTCTGCTGGTCTTAGGATTCTGTCCCTGTATACTGTCTCTGTACTTTATCTGTCCGTGTGTTAACGACCTGGCCTGTCCGACCTCGAGAACTCTCTCGCCTGTTGATAGTTCGCAGATCTGTCAGTGACACTTCCTCATTGGTGTCACTCACGTTCTGTCCTTCCCACTCTGTCTAGCTCTGCCCCTCGGGGATCTTCAGACCTGTGGAAGGAACCTGATCTCAAGCAATATCTCCCACTGTTTAACACCCTTCTCTCGGGTGCTCTCCTCAAAGTATTACTGTTGCACCAAAACACTCTTATCACTCAGGTGTCCAGAGGTTAGAGATATATCTGATTATCGGTGATACTGCAGATCATCAATAATCGGGTATATATCTGTATTCTCGGTGATACTGCAGATCACCGGTAATCAGATCCTCTCTGTGTTACACCGATCGTTACACATACTCTCTGACCACACCACAAAATTGAGATTCTCAACAAAGCCCTTTCCTTTGCTCCTACCCACTGGCCAGATCCCCTTCAGTTGGACATTGATTTACGTTGTTTTTTTTTGGAGAACAAAACTTAAGCATTATTTCAGTCAACCCAGATTCAACATGCAAGACCATTTAGGAGATTAAACTGACCAACTAAGGCTAGGTGATACGACACTGCGACTCAAAAGTACATTCAACCCATCATCATGTCAAGTTATAGACTCTTATATTGTTAAAGTCCAAGAAGAGGTGGATCAGCTGCATAGATCAGGCAAATGGGAATTCAAGGTTAAACATAATCTACCAAGAGAACTGAGAACAGCGTTACAATTACTTAGGGATGAGCCCTCCATTGTAATTCAGCCGGCGGAAAAAGGGGGCGCAGTGGTGGTCATGGACATTACAGCATATAGAGCCTAAACATTTCGGCAGTTATTAGATGAAACAACCTACATACGGCTCCCCTGCGACCCCCTCAACGAGATACAACAACAAATAGACGCTACATTACAAATGGCCATACAAAAGAATGTCATTGATCAGAAACTGGCCCAATTTCTGACCTGTCAATTTCTCAGGACTCCAGTACTCTATGTATATCCCAAAATTCATAAACAACTTATCAATCCACCTGGTAGGCCAATGGTGGCGGGTATTGAGTCAGTCCTTTCACCCCTAGCCAAATTTTTAGACTTACATCTAAGACCATATGCGATCTCACAGAAATCCTATTTAAGAGATACCGGCATGTTTCTGGACATTATAGGAAAAGTTCATGATATACCACCTGGTAGTTTACTGGTTACTTTTGATGTGGAGAGCCTCTACACCTCCATCCCACATGATGGGGGTGTGGAGGCTGTCCTATATACATTAACGACTTGTTCAGATTTTTCAATGCCGCAGGTTGATTTTTTGATTCAATTGCTAAATTTGGTACTGAAATCTAACTATTTTCTCTTTGTGGAACAATTTTATTTACAGGTCCGGGGGACAGCTATGGGGTCGAATGTGGCCCCCGTCCTACGCAAACATCTATATGAATATATATGAAGAGACTTTTGTATATAGTAATCTTGTATTTCAAAAATATGCCAAGATATGGCTACATTATATAGATGACATTTTTTTGCATGTGTGCGGGGCCACGTTTGACCCTAGATGACTTTATATCATGTGTGCATGCCCAATGCCAGGCTATACGACTTACAGTACACTGTCATCAGACACAGATCAATTTTCTGGACACCGTAGTCATACTGAAAGATGGTTCCTTTACTACAGACCTATTTGTAAAGCCCACTGATCGAAATGCTTTATTATCATATGATAGTTTTCATCCTGTTAGTACAAAATGTGCCATCCCCAAAAGCCAAGAAATTTATAGCAAGATCATAACCGAGACAACTCATTGAAACGGCTAAAAATGAGGTTCTAGGCATTCATGGGACTGGGCGCAGGAGAATAAGGACTAAACTGGCACGCATACCTTTTGTGTCACAATACAATGTATACAGTGACAATATTTGTAAAATAAAAACATTGGCCAATTTTGGCAAAGTCCTTTCCTTGTGTCGCTGAATTCCAAAATGCTCCCCTTATGTCCTTTAAATGGCCACCCACTCTGTGTGACAGACTGTTATGCAGAGATGAGAACACTTGTTAGACCCCCAGAGGTACCCAGGACGGGTACCCTCCTGTGCCTGAACAGCGTCCATTGTAATCTGATAACTAAAGGTAACTTTTTTGTTCATCCTTATGCTGCAAAAAAATATGCTATAAATGGCTATTACGCTTGGGACTCTCAATATGTAGTATACGCATTGAAATGCCCATGTGGCCTTATTTATGTGGGTCAGACCACAAGTAAATTAAAAGTGCGCCTTTCCTCACATAAAACAGCAATTCACAATAAATATTTAGAACAATCTGTCCCATATTATTTAACCAATGCGGCCACAATGTAAGCCAGCTGAGGTGCCAAGTTCTGGAGGGTGTTCCTTCACCTAAAAGGGGAGGGGATAGACATAAACTACTCCTATTAAGGGAAGCTTATTGGATTAAAACATTGGATAGTATGGAACCCAGAGGTCTAAATAGAGAATATGACCTTTTACCTTTTTTATGACTCTAGACAATAACTAATATAATGTTTTTCTGATTGTTTTATTACATATTATATGTGACACAATATGCTTTATGTAACATTGTAACACCAGAGTATTCTAGGTCCCAAAGATGAGATTTGTGATCCTTCTGCTACCGTGGACTTCAGGGTGACCGTTTTTCTCCTCCGCCTGTCAGTCATGCCTCCATCAGCGGCCAGTATGTGCGCTGTTCTGGGCAGGCCTCCATGAGTGCTCGGGGACACACAGTATAATCTGGGATCTCCGTCTCTGGTTGGTGCTGTGTGTTCTTGAGTGGTGCCTCTTCGTGCCGGGCTTTGGCGGTCCCCTCTAGTCCCGTTGCTGTCGGCTGACGCGGTGCGACGTGATCGTCTCATACCGCGTCCTTCTGGTTGCTGTGGGAATGGGGTGACGTCACGGCAGTCAGGATTGTCCAGCGGCGGCTTTACCCGTCCTTGCGTGCCTATTGGTCGCTACCCAACTGGCTTCTCGCCAGCTGTGACACATGCCAGCGCAGTTCCCCATCAGGTCCGTTGACCTGTGAGCGGTTACTGCTCTGTTGACGGCGTAGGAAGGGCGTACCCTCCTGAGGTAGGTGGCGCCCATTTCTGCCGGTCCTCTGCTGTCATAGGGACACGTGCCAGTATCCTACATGCGGATAGGTTCCTATGTCTCTAACAAAGTTCCCCACAAGGTTCGCTCTATGAGAAGAGCGAGTGATTGGGCAACATTGTCTACAGCCTGTGATTGGCTGTAGATAAGAGACGGCTTGATATAAATAGAAGTATTTTGCTGTGCATGTCAGTATGTCATTGAACTTGATAAAGGAGCTGCGCTCCGAAACATCGTTTGTATTTACTATGACTATACTACAATAAATCTTAAAGAGCAAATACTGATGGTACCGACTAAGTCTTACTAAGCATACCTGGAGTGGTGATCCTTGTGTCGGGCACATCTTATGTGATTGGAAGATGGAGTGCAAGACGGCATCTTTAACCCCCCTGGCGGTATAAAAAAATCTTTTTTTAATTTTTTTTCCCTATATCATGTAGCGAGCCCAGGGCTTGCTACATGATAGCCGCTGCTCAGCGGCATCCCCCCGCCCTCTTCGATCGCCTTCGGCGATCTCCGATCAGGAAATCCCGTTCAAAGAACGGGATTTCCTGGAGGGCTTCCCGGGGCAGGATGACGTCACCGACGTCGGGACGTCATTGGGAGTCCTGAACCACCCCTTAGCGCTGCCTGGCACTGATTGGCCAGACAGCGTACGGGGTCTTGGGGGAGGGGCCGTGCGGCGCGACGGATAGCGGCGATCGAGCGCGGGCGGCGGCGATCGGTGTGCTGACGCAGCTAGCAAAGTGCTAGCTGCGTGCAGCAAAAAAAAAATAAACAAATCGGCCCAGCAGGGCCGGAGAAAACCTCCTGCGCGGAGGTTAAGGCTTCTTTGTGTGCTGGTAAACGCAGCGGATCCAGGGACTCTATAGAGGAGGGGGCCGCCGGAGCAGGTGGCGGTGGGATGTCGGGTGGTTCAGACTGCGTCATACAAGGTCTGCCCCTGCTGGCAAGACTAGTTGCTTGATTGTTTCAAGTGTGTGATTCAGACACTACTGCAGCCAAAGAGATCAGCAGGGATGCGAGGCAACTGGCATTGTTTCAGGCTAGGTTCATAGTGAGAGTTGCTTTGCATTCCTTGTAACAGCAGCAACAGAACAGGAAAGCAGCGCCGCATGTAATCCGTGTATTGTGTTTTGCGTACAGTGAATCATACAGTCAGTGAAAAGTATGATTCAGTTTTACTGTTAATACACTCACTGCATGCGTTGTGTTGTGATGCTACATGCCGTTATACCATAATGCACCTGTCGCACTGTAATTGATGCATAGCTGGTGCATTGCAGCATGGCAAACCGCATAACAAAGTAGCTGTTATGCTGCACTGAAACGCACCACTATGAATGTCGCCTAAAAGGCAATAAATATGTCAGCCACTACATTCCTCGTCAGGTTCCATTTATTACAAAGGCCTATGAGAGAAATATTCTGTTTTAAAACACACATGTAAAACTCTGGCCCGCGGTCCAAATCGGGGGAGGAAGAGAGCCACTAGACACCAGTGACTGTATGGGGGTTGGAGGGGGGCCATTAGACACCAGGGAACTTTATAAGGGAGGAAGGTGGCCATAGACATTGAGGTTGGCATGCGACTAGGTCCAGGTGTTCAATTTCGGCCCCCTTTGTATTTGAGTTTGACACCCCTGGTTTAAACGTACACTTGGGCTTCGATATTTTTTGTTGCAATAGCTCGTCATACAAAAAATTTGCATGGGAAAAATATATACGGTATGTAAATCAAATCAATAAATTCAGTTGTTTTACAATGTTTTTATTATTATTCATAGATCAACATTTCTCCACATAATGAAGAAAAAAACAAACCGAACACACTAAGCCTTCAGATAACTCATGTGGATTATTTGCTTGGAGTAGCCGACCTTACTGGAGAGCTAATGCGATTGTGCATAAGTAGCGTTGGGAATGGTGACATTGAAACGCCTTTTAAATTAACTCAGTTCTTGCGTGAAATTTTTGATGGATTTGCATACATTGGTAATACTGGTCCATATGAAATTTCAAGAAAGTTGTATGTCCTAAAACAGAGTTTGACAAAAGTAGAGAATGCATGTTACATGTTGAAAGTAAGAGGCTCAGAAATTCCCAAACACATGCTAGCAGATTTGTTTGTTTCCAAATCTGAACTTCTTGAGCATGATGATGTCATATCTTAAAGAACAAAACATTTGCAATGTGCTGAACAAATATTGTTTGTATTGTTTGTTTTAGTATTTTGTAGTTATACCTCTGTTATAGTTCTTTGTAAAATGTTAAAGTGAACCGAGCACCTTTTTTTCACTCAGGACATTTCTATAGCACATGAAAAATGTATGCCGACTATCTGTTTCATTATTAAAATAAACTTTAATTTTACCTTGTATTTTACATTCAAAGTTGTTAAATTGGCCTGTTTGAGCAGACCTGCCGACCGTCCCCATCCGCAGAAAGTTCAGTAACCTCTAATTGTTTTATTGCGCTAATTACCAAGAGGTAAACCATGCCTTTCATCAGCAAAGAGGGTGAATAATTAGGAGTGTGTTTTCAAAGCATGGCTTTGAAAACACACTCCTAATTATTCACCCTCTTTGCTGATGAAAGGCATGGTTTACCTCTTGGTAATTAGCGCAATAAAACAATTAGAGGTTACTGAACTTTCTGCGGATGGGGACGGTCGGCAGGTCTGCTCAAACAGGCCAATTTAACAACTTTGAATGTAAAATACAAGGTAAAATTAAAGTTTATTTTAATAATGAAACAGATAGTCGGCATACATTTTTCATGTGCTATAGAAATGTCCTGAGTGAAAAAAAGGTGCTCGGTTCACTTTAATGCAGTTTGGTGTATCTAAAAGCTGTGTGCTGTAATTTTGATGTATCCAACAAAATTAAACTTCAGTTTCTCTGCTTTATTGCATGATTTTTTTGTCCCTTTAGTTAAAATGTGTATGTATTTTTATTTAAACTATATACCTTTTTATGGACAGGATACGTATGTCCTCTGACACTACCTATATATAGCAGCCAGATTGGTTCTGCTGTGTGTACTAGGTATCGGCCTGATGATGTCACTAAGCCAGGGACCAGGTAAATGAAGCAGAGTGGCTTGAGTGCAGGCACACTAGCTTACCCAGTTTGCGTTCAATTTCTTATCTCTGTATTTAGGAGGTTAAGGGAGCACTAAACTACCATAAAAAACTGGGGAAGGGAGACCACCAGGCCAAGGAAAACATTAAAGGGCACTTCATAGGGCCCACTACAAGGGTACACAGCATGAGGTCTGCTATAATTGAACACAACACAAAGGCTACTAAAAGGGCATAGTTCAGGGGGTGGGATACAAGGGGGTAAATCTATGCATCGGAAACCCAGAAGATACGGAGTTCCAAAGAAACTTATTAAACAGTGTGTTGGGACATACGAACGTTTAAAGGGAACCTAAACTGAGAAGGATATGGATTTTTCCTTTTAAAATAATACCAGTTGCCTGACTCTCCTGCTGATCCTGTGTCTCTAATACTTTTAGGCACAGCCCCTCAACAAGCATGCAGATCAGGTGCTCTGACTGAAATCAGACTGGATTAGCCTCATGCTTGTTTCAGGTGTGTGATTCAGCCACCACTGCAGCCACAGAGGTCAGCAGGACTGCCAAGCAACTTATATTGTTTAAAAGGAAACATCCATATCCCTCTCAGTTTAGGTTCCCTTTAAGAATTAATGTACCTCTGTGGTATTTTTTGCACACCAGAGATGAATTTTAACTAAACTTTGGACATAGCTGTTAAATAGAAATCAAAACTAGGCAATCTAACTGTTGGTACTGTGATGCACATGTTCAACAGGACAATGAGATTCTTCCGTCTAACACATTCTTTATTCACTATCTGAACCAGGTTTACGGGTGATAGAAAACACCTCTGTGTTAAATGTGCACAACATTCTCAGTGGATACTCAACAACTCTGCAGGGAGTGCATATGTATAGTACTACTGTGTAACTTAATTTGTAGTCACCAGCCCCAAATTTAACAACCTATCAACAGGGCTGTGTTGTCAAGGAGTCAGAGTAATTTTTGGGTACTTGGAGTAGGGAAAAAAATTCTCATTTTGACACTGCAGGACTGTACTTATTTTTGCTTGGACACTATGCAAAGTCATAATTCCATATAATTCTGTAAAGTAGGCAAAAGCAACTGTCAATGGATAGTTGGACAATGGATAATTGCCTTGGTTAAGCCACACACAAAAAAATGTTGGGGTGAGCCAACAAAACAGCAATGATTCTGTTAGTGATAATGAAAGTCTTGTTTACATTTTTATTTTATAATAACAGTTTTTGGATTGCGGAAAAAAATCACCTGGGTTCCCTTTAATTTTTATAAGGAAATTCACTTTGATATAAGAGTGCTTTGGATCACAAGCATGTTTGTGGAACAAATTATGCTTGTAAACCAAGGTTCCACTGTATAATTAGCTGATGACACAGTGTTGCCCGGGTATGTATTTGATTGTTATTGGCTCTGCCCACTTTTTCTAACCTTGGCACACAGTCACTTAATGACCACGTTTGTGAGCTTTGGGGTTCTTGGCTTCAATAATTAAAATTTTCCCATTGAAATGAAACAAATCTGATTGGAGCTTTGTGGCGCTGCCCCCCTTTTCTGAATTTGAACCCCAGTCACCCAATGACCGACTGTACCAGGTTTGAGGCCTTTGCCATGAACAGTGTAAGAATGGCAGCAATTTAAATATCCTTAAAATCAATAGGTGAATTTTAATTGGCTGTTGTAGGCTCCACCCACTTTCCTGAATATTAAGACCCCTGCCATTAACAGTGTATGAATTTTGCAGTTTACATTTTCCCAGTAAAAGAGAAAAAAGAAAAAAAAAGAAGCTCCGCCCGCTTTTTGTAACCTTGACACACGACCAAGTTTGTGAGCTTTGGGGTTCCAGGCATCAATAATGTGAGAATGGAAGCAGTTTATTGAGCAAATAATTCTGATTGACTTTTTGTGGCTCTACCCCCTTTAGGGAATTTGAACCTCAGTCACCCAGTAACAGATTTTAGTAGGTTTTAGGGCTTCTCCCATTAATAGTATAACAAAATGGCAGCAGTTTAAGTATCTCCCTTGAAAATCAATAGCATCGCATTTATAGTATTGTCTCACGCACACTAAAGGATAAAACCCATATTCTTTAAGGGGAGTGCAACAGCTAAAAAAGAGGGATGACACCCTCTATGCCAGTGATGGCTAACCTTGGCACTCCAGCTGTGGTGGAACTACAAGTCCCATGAGGCATTGCAATACTCTGACAGTTCTAAGCATAACTCGAAGAGGCAGAGGCATGATGGGATTTGTAGTTTTGTCACAGCTGGAGGGCCAAGGTTAGCCATCACTGCTCTATGCAGTATTGAACAAAGAAAGGAACTGGCACATCCAAAGTTAATCTTTAGTGGCTCTATGTAAAAGAATATGGTTTCACATGGAACCAATAAATATTAACTTTGCAGATAAAGAGCTACTTGAGGAGCTTGGAAAGAAGGGAGGGGGCTCTGAGAAATGACCTCAATCATTTTGAAAAATGGTTCTTGTTAAAACAGACCAGTGGGGATATTATCAAAGATTTACAAAATAATTAATGCCTCCTTCCACAGGGACCTCCAATAATTCTCTACTAGCTGGAAAAAAATTGATGCGATTAAGCTAGAGAGGGGGCTTTGGCCTAGAATATTTATTGGAATATGCCAGATACCCATTTACAGCTCTCCCATTATAAATTAATTTCTAGATGGTACTTGTCACCAGTACAGATGGCCAAAAATGGCCTAGTGAATAACTGTATTTTTGGGAAGTAATCAGTGTTCAGGTTCTTTTGTACACATGCTGTGGGAGTGCCTGGTGGTGGAGGGTTTTTGGAACGAATTAGTGGATTTTTCCTCACAGTATCTGAATCTTTTGGTTGATTTGGGTGCCTTACTGAGAATTTTTGGTATTAAAGTACAAATAGGACTGGAGTGTGCCCACAACAATGGTCATTAGTGGATGTGGGAGTAAGTTTGGCTAGAAAACGTATTATTTTGAAGTGGAAAGACCCTGACCCTTGTTCTATTTGGAGAGCTGATATTCTGTCCTTTCTGAATGATAGGGTGTGGGAAAGGAAAGTAGAGGAGGAGAGAGCGATGAATGGCTCTAGTAGCCTCCCTGGTGGTAAGCCCGACCTGAGCTCGGGCTTGGAGAGATGAGCTGTGAGCGGTAAGCCCGAGCTCAGGTCGGGCTAGGGAATTCCCTGCCTTTTAGGAGTCCCGCACGCGATCGCTGCTGTGCAGCAGGACTCCAGCATCTTCCCCGGCTCTCCCCGGCCTTTGTCCGTATATCGCAGGCCGCCGGGATACCCACAGCCCCGCTGTTGTTCCGGGGACCCGGCGGCCAATCAGAGCGGCGGCATGACGTTACGGAGCGGGGGGCGGGACAAAAAATTAAAGTGGCCCTGAAGAGTCGCACAGGGCAGAAGAGAAAAAAATAACCCCATCTGCATGTGTTTTATATATACACTGTATGTATGTATACATACATACAGAGCGGGTGCTGGCAGAAGCGATGTCTGCAGCCTCCCCACTCTGCTTCCCTGGAGCGACGAACGACTCTTGGGGCTGCCCGGTGTTCTGTAGGAGAGAGGCAGGGGGAGGAGAGGAGGCAATACGAAAGCCGGCGGCTTAATCTGCTACACTGCCACCGGCGTAATTTCATTAAATTAACTAACTGTTGATACAATTGACCGCTGCGAGACGGCCAGAAAATACATGAATCTTACAGGAATCATTTCATTTCCCACATTGGCCGCAGCGCAGCGGCCGCTTCGCGCTTTGGCCGGCCAGAACGCGAAGTGGCCAAACTTCGGGTTCTGGCCGTAACATATATATATATATATATATATATATATATATATATATATACTTGTATATACTGTGTGTATATATACATATATACTTGTATATACTGTGTGTATATATACATATATACTGTATATACTGTGTGTATATACATATATACTTGTGTATATACTGTGTGTATATACATATATACTGTATATACTTGTATATACTGTGTGTATATACATATATACTGTATATGCTGTGTGTATATACATATGTACTGTATATACCTGTATATACTGTGTGTATATACATATATACTCTGTGTGTGTGTGTGTGTGTGTGTGTGTGTGTGTAGATGTGTGTGTGTGTGTGTAGATGTGTATGTGTGTGTAGATGTGTATGTGTGTGTATATATATATATATATATATATATATATATATATGTGTGTGTATAAACTGTGTTTGTGTATGTATGTATATATATATATATATATATATATATATATATATATATATATATATATATATATATATATATATATACACACATACGTTTATATATTAGCATGTCTAATTTCTCCTCATTTCTCTATAATCACAAAATTTGATTTCTCCTGTGTCACCTGACTGCCAAGGCAGAGATGGCAGATAAGCTAATTTGAAAAGCACAGGATGACAGAATATCCAATTACAGTTACCGATTTTTGTCTGGATTTTCCCTACTCTCTGCCTGACTTATTTGGACAGTTTCACAATTTTTAAAGTTTATTCATAAATGTAATAAAATCAACAAATTTGTGTTCCATTCTTTTATTTATATGCAGAATGTCTACCAGGCTTTTAATCAGACATATTTTGGTGAGTTATGACTGAAAAATTGAAGGCCTAAGATTCTTGAAATAAATGTACTGCTTTTGACTCCTAATTCCAGACAGAAATGCACCACCAGGGAGGTTAAGTGGGTTTCTTTGAAACAATTGTGGGAAAGATATCTCCAGCTGACGACTAATGTGGCGGGGTGGAGTGTATTAAAGTGTGTCTGGGTTGGGGGGGGGGGGGGGCATATAGGGTTGTGAGGTATACAGGTTTGGGTGGAACTTGATGTGGAGTTGTGTGGTATGTGTCGTTCTTTTAAGGGGTAGTATAGATATGTGTAGTATAGGCTGTTCTTGAGAAAAATGCTATATTAAAGAGAACCCGAGGTGGGATTTTATAATGTTAGTAGGGCACAGAGGCTGGTTGTGCACACTATCACCAGCCTCTGTTGCCGTATAGCGTGCATTCAATAGGTGAATTTTGGCTGTTGTAGGCTCCTCCCAACTGTGCCACATTTGAGAACCCTGCCAACAGTGTAAAAAAGGCTGCAGTTTACATTTTCCCATTTAAAATTGGAAATTTGATTGGCTGTTTTATATTTTGCCCACTTTCCTTGAATGTTCACCTTTGTTACCAAGTGACCAACTGTTCCAACTTTTGGGACTCTGGCTTTATTACTGTGAGAATGGCAGGCTATTACATTTTTCCATTGACGTGAATGAGTGCAATCTGATTGACTGTTTGTAGTTCAGCCCAGGTGTGCAGGGGGGACGCGAGACCCCCAGAACATTTCTTCCCAGGTAGTAAGGGATCTGTATGCCAAGTTTCTTTGAAATCCGTCAAGGCGTTTTCCACACAAATGGGGATAGTCAGTAAGTCAAATTTTGCATGCAAATTTATGCACTCCCTTTTCTCATGAAATCAATTTAACACAATATCAAATTGATTTTTTGAGCAAAGGGAGTGCATACATTTGCATGCAAAATTTGCATAAACCTGTATCAACGCAGAATTATTTGCATCTCATTGACTATCTCTAGTAGTGACACAACTACACATTAGGCTTTATTCTTGCAGCAGAGATGATATTAGATATAAAAAATGTCCTGTGTACTCATCAGGTATGCTCTGTCACAATCATATGTACCGTATATCTGATTTTTAAAATATAATATACCAGAAAAAACATTTTATCATATTTTGTCTTATAATTACAGTTTAAATTGTATTTTTTCCAACCCCAAGTACACAAAATTGCTTCTGACTCCACTGCCCTGCATTCCCTCACATAATAAAATAATAATATTTATTCATTAACCTCTTCTTCCCCCATTTTACCATTAAAATATATTATTACGTTACAGCTCTAGAAGAAGTGTGCAATGCAGGTAAAATGCTTTTAATGTATTTCCAAATCAAATATCTTCAAGCTACCAGCAACATACTGTAATTTAAACTAAGGGGAACTTTACTGAATAGAACAATGAATAAAATAGCTTAGTATTTACAATATTACCTTATACAGTGGATAAGCATACTTTTGTAAAGCCAAATTTTTTAGCTATTTTATACCCCCAAAAAATGAGGGGGGGGGGGGGGGGTGTTATCCGCAGAACAGCCTATATGTGAGGATATCCAATACATTAGAGATTTAGCCATTGTTTTCTTTCTGTAAAATTTTTCCTCACTGATTTACATTCTTAAATTTACCACAGTTGGCAACATCTGTTTGTTCCAAAATAAGCACAAATAACACCTGGACTCCCAGAGTGCACTGGGAGGAAAAAGCTTTGTGACATCATAGTAAAACATTACTAGGAGGGAAGTGTTACATACTAAAATACAGATATAGGAAGCGTTTCTGATGCTGCAACCAGGATAGTTTACATAAAATTGGGTATCCTGAATCATTTAGCACATTTTTCTGTATGTCATTGCACTGCCTCTTTAACCACTTGAGGACTGCAGTGCTAAACCCCTCTAGTGACCAGGCCATTTTTAGCAAAATAGCCCACTGCAGCTTTAAGGCTAAGCTGCAGGGCCGCACAACACATCACATAAGTGATCCCCCCCTTTTCTCCCCACCAACAGAGCTCTCTGTTGGTGGGGTCTGATCGCTCCCCCCATGCTTATTTTTTTAATAATAAATATTGTTGTTGTCTGTTTGTTTGTTTTTAAAACCTGTTTCTTTAAATTTCTTCCCTCCCTCCCCACAGCCAGCCAATTATGGCGATCGGCTGTCATAGGCTTCTGCCTATGAGAGCCGATCACTCTCTTGTCCCCCAGGGGGGCAGCCGTGTCACACGGCTGTCCCCAGTGCAGCGCTGCTGCTGATCGCAGCGCTGCACCAAGTAAATAGACGGCGATCACGCCGTCTAACAGTCTCCCGAGTGGCAATAGCCGCTCGGGGACTGAAGGCGGAGCTCCGCCCCCCCTAGCAGGAGATGCGCGCGCAGCATGCGTGCGATCTCCTGCAAAACAGAGCCCCAGGACTTTACGCCAATCGGCGTTAGGCGGTCCTGGGGCTGCTGCCGTGGCCACGCCCATTGGCGTGACGCGGTCGGCAGAAGGTTAAAGGGAACCTAAACTGAGAGGGATATGGAGGTTTACTTTTAAACAATACCAGTTGCCTGGCAGTCCTGATCTTTGGCTGCAGTAGTGGCTGAAACACAGACCTGAAACAAGTATGCAGCTAATCCAGTCTGACTTCAGTCAGAGCACCTGACCTGCATGCTTGTTGAGGGGCTGTGACTGAAAGTATTAGAGACACAGGGTCAGCAGGAGAGTCAGGCAACCGGTATTATTTTAAAAGGAAAAATCCATATCCTTCTCAGTTTAGGTTCCCTTTAAATTTTGTGATAAATGGTCAACTGTGTTGCATATTTTTTATTGATAGTAGCACGTTTTTATCGATATTAGCACTTTTTATTTTAAAACTAAGTGAAAGCTAAAAAAAAAGTTTCCATTAGTTTTTTCCTTCCGCATGCAGAAAAAAACAAAATGTATTTATTGTAGAAAGTAGCACCCAAAGAAAGTCTAGTTTGTCTATATACTCAACTTTGGTATAATAAAAAAAGTGAGTCTAAATTTCCCTGAAGTTCACCAGAGCATCTTCCAAGGGATAATGGACCAGTACCCTTAGTGGTCACCAGATTCTTTACTGCTAAGGTCTCTCAGGTCATGGTTCTCTGACATGCCACACTAACAACTGGATAGGACAAAACTGGACAATGCAGATTGCAAGCATGTAAAGGCCGGTCGACACGGATGGTTGTATAACGTTTACCGCCGGCCACAGCACTTGGCATTAAGCACTGCCCATTCAAATGTAAGAACAGTGTTTACACAAACACATTCCAATCCTAATTTTCCCCATTATTTGAGTTGACCCTGGAAGCAACAGGTTACTTCCGTGGTTGTTTAGTGCCGCGCTCCCTTATCCCCCTGTGGGGAGGAATGTAAATTGTTTTCTGCACGCTTGCAGAAAAGCATTAAGATGAGACGCCGGTTTAGATGCCCATCTGAACCAACCCCTGAAGTACCTTAAGATTGTTTTGGAGATGCCTGTACAAGGTTAGGACTGGTGAAAAGAAAACTAAAGTTAGACTTGCTAGAAATAAGGTCAGAGCAGGTAGCTGGCTACGCAAGGTCAGGACTAAAGATGGTCAAATGAGATGCTACTAATTCCGGCTCGATGTCACTTCCTGCAATGCCTCCCTCTGTACTTCATTGGGAGGCATTGCAGGAAGTGACGCGGCGAGCGGTGGAACGCAATCAAGTAAGTTCCCCACTCATCGCTTGCTGGTAAATTGATTTTAAATGAATGAAACTAGCTGGAGGGGGAAGGGGGGACCCAGATGAGGGAGGGGGGCTGACCCCCCTCCCCACCCTGCCTGCTACCCCCTCAAGCACGGCGCCCCCATCCCCACCCACAGACAGGGCTGGGACACAGAAAATAGATCTGTTTCTTTGTTCAAAGCTGCCTGTGTAGAGGGAGATCCATTTTTGCATTGATTTTCACTTCACCTTCGTGTATCCGGGGTCCGTGAAAATCAGTCAAAACTGATCCCCCGGAACGCCCATGGATCCGTTTGTTTTGTTTTTTTTGAGTGAAGACGGACGCTACTTTTAACTTTGGTATCCGTGGCTCCGGTTTTGATCCGGGCCAAAAACCGGAGCTACGGATACGTTTTAAAGTGAACCAGAAACAAAGCACCCTCATGTGTTTTACTATATATTTCAGTGAGAACATTAGAAAAAACACCTACCCTGCTCTCTGCTTCATTATTCACTGTTCAGCTTGCTTCTTATCAGCCCTGATAAAATCCTCGACTGAGCATTCAGCCTGGCTTTGCTCAGGAATCATTATAGCTGAGTCTGTGTTTTCTGATGTCTTTTCAAGCCCAAGCCTGACCCCTTGTGGCTCTACTCAGCAATCATTATAACTGAGTCATTATAGCAAAGCAAGACTGAATACTCAGTCGGGGATTTTTTCAAGGCTGATAAGAAGCAAGCTGAACAGTGAAGAATGCAACAGAGAGCAGGGTAGGTGTTTTCTCTAATGTTCCTACTGATATATATAGTAAAATACATGAGGGTGCTTCGTCTCTGGTTCACTTTAAAAACAAGTGTGAACCTACTCTAACTTCTAAGTATAGGGGCAGATGTAAAAAAAAGTTTTAAATATGCTGAAAGCAGCATGAGCTTCATCAGTAAAATATTTGTTTTATGAGTTGGTTAGAATACATTTCTTGTTAATAAGTACTGATACCATAGAGTCTTGCCAAACACAAGAAGGGAATGCTCACTCCAAGACATCAACTTAACATTTAACCACCCTGGCGTTTCTATTGATTGCGCCAGGGTGGCTGCGCAGCACAATTTAAATTTTTTTTTTTTTTAAATCATGTAGCTAGCCTAGAGCTAGCTACATGATAACCGCTGAGCAGCGGCATCCCCCCGCCCCTTCCAATCGTCTCTGGTGATCAGAGCAAACAGGAAATCCCATTCAGAACGGGATTTCCTGTTTGGCTTCCCCTGTCGCCATGGCGACGGTTGTGATGACGTCATTGACGTCGTGACGTCAGCGGGAGTCCCGATCCACCCCTCAGCGCTGCCTGGCACTGATTGGCCAGGCTGCGCACGGGGGGGCCCTGTTACGCGGCGGGTAGCAGCGCATCGGCGGCGATCGTCCCCAACACGCAGCTAGCAAAGTGCTAGCTGCGTGTTTAAAAAAAAAATTATGAAAATCGTCCCACCAGGGTCAGAGCAATCTAGCGCGGCGGTAATGGACGAGCTGAGCTCGTCATTACCGCTAAGGTGGTTAAATTGATCTGCAGACAGCATGTAAGCCAATAAAAAGTTGCTATAATAAAATATATTGAAACTCCGCCAGACAAATCATATAGTCCTGAGTCAAGTTCCAGAGGAAAAACTGTGTAGATTAATATTCCGTCTGCGCTCTCTAATAGTTTAAAACCTATAGAGAAAATAGCAAACTTGACATAGCGTGGTGATTCTGTATCAAACAGATGTAGTCATTTTACACACAACACCCAGAGTGCAGTGGTCCTCACAAATCAGCACTGCGTGATGTATACACGGGAGACTCCCCCCACCAACAGTGAAGGGGCTCACCGAATTGTTGCCACCTCAGAATCAGGTGGATCTAGCGTTCAATACAAGTAGGCACACAATCTCTCCAAGATAGATGGCCAACTTAATTTTCACAAAAATAAAAAATCCTTCCTTTAATCCAGTTTACATAGAAAATATAAAAGCACAGTACCATAGCGTAGTAACGTTGGCATGCAGGCTTCACACGCTCACTCCAATATTGCACTTGTATAGCTTCACTTGTCATAAGCATATAGGCCTGCATGAGGCTATCCACCCAGGCACTCCAAAGGACCAACTTGTGGAGTCCCTCTCAGTCAGGTTGGACTAATTCCAGCTATGTGGTATTATTATTTATTTATAAAGCGCCAAATTATTCTGTGGCGCTGTACAATGAAAGAAAACAAACAAGGGATACATAATGATATACAGACAATGATATACATCAAATATGAACACTGATACAAAATACAGAAGTGCTGATTACAATAGCAAATTTAACATGATGACTAAAATGTATAAATGTCTAACAGAGTGCAAGCAATTAAATTAATAACATTCTATGACACAAAAGGGTGAGAGCCCTGCCCTTGCAAGCTTACAATCTAAAGGAATGGGGTGGAAACGAGAAGGGGGAATTATACAGTATATGTACAGGCAGTGCGTAATTAGGTTATTTAGTGAGTGCATGGCCATGGTGCATGTGGTAAGCTCCATGTGGCTTCCTGATTGGCCGTGTACCTACTAATGATGTCACTGCACTCTAGCTCCGCCCAGAGCGTACCACAGCCCGGAGCTAGAGCGCAGTGATGACATTAGGAAGTACACGTCCGATCGGGAAATCATGCAGAGCTTACCATATAGTGGGGACCAGTCCAACCTGACTGAGCAGGACACCGCAAGTTGGTCCTTTGGATTGCCCGGGTGGATAGCCTCATGCAGGCCTATATGCTTATGGCAATTGAAGCTAAGTAAGTGCAATATTGGAGCGCGTGAAGCCGCATCCAAACGTTATTACGCTATGGTACTGTGTTTTTATATTTTCTATGACAGAGTAGCCAAGCAGCTTGGGATGACCCAAACCACTAGGAATGTATAGTGGGATAAAAGAGACAAAAAAGCCCTCCTACTAATGAGCAATGCTTGGTGAAATTTGCCTTCTTAAAACAGATGGAAATTTGCAATAATTCAGCTATAAGTGAACATTTGTGGTTACCCACAATGCACCACTACTGAATATGCAAATTATCCCTTTTCGCCCCTGTAAGCCAGACAAGCATCCAGAACCGCTGGTGTATAGCAAGCCTGTAGCTTTAAATATTACACAGCCACACCAACCCCACATTTAGACAGCCTGTTTTGGGCTTTTTGGCCCTCATCAGTACATGGCAGGGATTGATATGGCTATATGGGATAGGATTTGGATCAGAGTAACCAAGTAGCTCGGGGTGACTCAAACCACTAGGAATGTATAGGGGGATAAAAAAGACTGAAAATCCCTCCTACTAATAAGCAATGCATATATTTTCTATGTAAACTATTGCTATTTTCTGTTAGAGCCTGTTTCCACTACACGCAGATTGGATGCAGAAAAACTGACTCCAATTAATGCCTATGGGAAAATCTGCATCAGAAAAATCATGTTTAGTGGAAACAGGCCCATAGGCATTCATTAGAGTCAGTTTTTCTGCATCCAATCTGCGTGTAGTGGAAACAGACCCTAAAGATGGCCATACATTAGCCGACCAACCAACCAATCAACCATCCAATTCGATTATTATAATCGAATTGGATGAAAATTGGTGCTGCCAAGTGCATGCCTCACCAACAAAACAATCAATTTCGGGACAGAAATTGGCTGCATGGTCGATCGAGCATGCTGCAAGATGTTGGGCCGAAGTTGGTTGGTCGGGTGTGCGGCGGTACGATGGACGATTTGCGGACGAGATGACGGAACCCCCACTGCTACCACCGCAATGTATAAATGTATGTAGTGTGTGCATTTATACATTACCTGTCCGGTGTCAGCCTCCACACGGTTTCCGTCTATCTCGCTGGGTTCCGCATACACGCCAGCGGCGCATAGCGTCTGACGTCAGATGCTATGTGCCGCTAGCGTGCATGCGGCTGTTACCCGGCGAGATGGACGGACACCGTGCGGAAGCTGCTACAGGACAGGTAATGTATAAATGCACACACTACATACATTAATACATTTTGGGGGCAGCGGCCGGGTGGACGCGGCGGGCTCAGCTGATTCCCTGATGATTTCATGCTGAATTCGGATGGGAATCGGCCTGTAGTGTATGGGCAGATTCGACCAAGAGACACATTTTATCTCTAATCAGATTTGATTAGAGATGAATTTGTCTCTTGGTCAAATCTGCCCATAATCTTCTAATGTATGGCCACCTTAAGGTTTTAAAGTATTGGAGAGCACAGATGAAATATTAATCTACACAATAAAAAGATGCCAATACTTGCACCTGTGTCTGCAGTAACAAATCTAGCAACAGCTGAGACTGACAGATGAGAGCGCTCAGATGCACACAGTCATAGATTATGTGACCAGCAAGGGGCACTGCATGCAAGTATCCCTTTCAACCCCCGCACCACCACCACTGACCCATACACTAGGAGCTGCAAAATAAAGATTAAAAAAAAAATATCACAAAAACACTGGTGCACATAAGAAGTGGGGGCCCTGGGCTCTGCCACCACTCAGGACCTCCACTCTGCATGCAACACAAAGGGCAGCACAGGTGAACCCCAGTGCTTCCACCACCAGGGGAATCACCTACAGTTGCCACAGAATCAAAATGCTGGCAGAGCCGGGGACCTCCCACCTCTTATGTGCACCAGTGTTTTTGTTCCATAGAGATGCCCCGATCATCACTCCATCCCCATCGTTCCTACGCTGTCCCCAGTGAAAGCTAGGTTAAATAGCTCTTCGGCACTGATCGTGCAGCCTTCGAAAGTACTTGCATCCCCGAGTTCCCTCACTTCAGGTTTGCTTTAAGCAGACCTGAACTCAGAACTTCATCTCAGCTCTAAAAGATAAGCACAAGCATAGGAACATTTCCAGAAAAACGTTTCCTTGTTACAGCTGATACAAATCTTGCAATAAATCTGCAGTTTATCTATTTCCTGCTTTCATGGAAGCAGACATATTGGCCTCAAGTCACTAAGCGTTATCAAACACTTTATCAAACGTTTGATAATTTTCCTCATGGGTAAAACCTAATTTTGAATTCACTAAGGTGTCAATAGATTTATTGAACGCTTTATCAATAAAACATTCAATAAATCTATAACACCTTAGTGAATTCAAAATTAGATTTTACCCATGAGGTAAATTATCAAACGTTTGATAAAGTGTTTGATAAAGCTTAGTGAATTGAGGCCATTGTTAACTTCTTATGTTTACAAATGAGCTCCCTGTCGTGGCAGTCAGCTGACACAGCTAAGTGATCAAATTATAACTTGTGCTTAGTCACAGATGAATGGGAGACAGGCTTGCTTTCATGTTGCCGCGTGATCCCCGGCCGGCGTCTCCCGCCGCAACACTAGCCTGCAGCTCAGCCTTATGTAGTGCCTTTGAAAATGGCAGTGCGGTGGGGGGAAGCCAACCCATATAGGACCGGAGGATCGATCGCTGTAGGAATAATCTACAATCCCGGGTGAGAGCCATGCATACTATATTTTAGCATCATAGCAAGCTGACCAACTAACTGGAATATGGTGGATAACTAACCAAGTCCAGCGGTGGGATAATGCATGCATTGCTTAAAAGGGGCCCCCCGGTCCACATTAGTTTATGGCACAGTTGAGTGGTGGGTGTATGCGCGGCCGAATGTGGTTTGATCAACTAAATAAGTCTCTGGCCAGAGATACACTTACTAGCTACTGATTTTGTATCATCTTTGATATATTGTATTATGAACCGCAGACAGTTAATACGCAGTGTGCACTTCGCAAATTCTTGCTTTTAAATTATGTGGAGTATGTTATCTCTTCCTGCTTACATTTTGTAAGGGGAGATGTTTTAGATCTATGGATTATTTAAAAAAGACAGTATTGGTGTACTTGAGGAGGCATTGTGACCCACATTTTTTCATGTTATTCCAGTAACCTATTGGTTAGGGTCTCCCCCCTTATCAGTCTTGGGGATAAGTGACCAATCAGATCAAAACATTGCTTGACTAGTATTATTGTATTGTTGCTTTCATGGAAGCAGACATATTGTTAACATCCTGTGTTTACAAATGAGCTCCCTGCCATGGCAGTCAGCTGACACCGCTAAGGGATCAAATTACAACTTTGTCACAGATGAGGGGCAATTAGACAGGCTAAACTCTCTAAGTACATACAGGGTGCATTTCTATATGTTTTTCGTGCAAGAGTTCAAGTCCACTTTAACTCACTGTAGAACCCTATTTCTGAAGACTTTAGGGATTTCCAGAAAAGAACAGATCAAGAATGTAGATAATCATGTATGCTACCCAGGGCCGCATTTGTACTCTTTACTGCCCAAGTCCACTGTCACCAGCCGCCCCCTTCAGTATAGGTAGCCAGATGACCCCACCCCTCTTCCCTCTAGTATATGTAGCCAGATGACCCCTCCCCTCTTCCCTACAGTATAGGTAGCCAGATGACTCCCTTAATCCCTCCTTTTCCCACCCCCTTTCAGTATAGGTAGCCAGCTCGCCTTCACACCGCAGCAGCCATCAGTGTCACTCATTTCTCCGCTCGTCTCCAATGCAGAAGCTTCCTCTTAGTTTCCATCTCTAATGCTGCCCAAGTCCATAGCCGCCAGCCACAATGGAAACGTGCACAGTGAGTAAGGGGGCAGCTGCACATGCGGCTAGAAGCAGAGTACCGCGGTCTGGCGCTCCCCTGATCTCCCTACATTGCAGCATTTGCAAGCTTGCAAATGCTGCACCAGTTTAGCCTGCTGCTTTGGTGCCCTTGCTGCTGTGGTGCCCTAGGCCATGGCCTAGGTGACTTTGGCCTAAATCCGGCCCTGATGCTACCTAATAAAACGAAAGTGCCTCTGCGTCCTATGTCCCTGTGTGTGTGTTTTTTTTTGCTCTGCGCATGTGCAGGGATGCAGAGACATTGACGTGCGGATTGCATGGAAGGACGGGGCCAGGAGAGGCAGACGTGCGCGGTGACAGACCTAGAGCCCGTTTTTAAATGGGCTTAGGTCACCTAGTATATTAATAAAGTTCTGGATGTCATTCACTAGCTGCTGGAAAGCAGCTTGTACATTGTAGAGGATGAAAGGCATGCCAGTGTATTTGTAATAATTACCCCACCTGTCCTATCCCTATTAGAGGTGGGCCGAACAGTTCGCCGGTGAGCGGTTCCAGGCGAACCTTGGGTGGTTCGCCTTCGCCGGCGAAGGCGAACTTTCCCGGAAGTTCGATTCGCCCCATAATGCTCTATGAGGGTCAACTTTTACCCTCTGCATCACAGTCAGCAGGCGCATTGTAGCCAATCCGGTTATACTAAGCCCTGGAGCCCCCCCCCCCTTATATAAGGCAGGCTCCGGCGGCCATTAGCCTCATTTGTGTGCCTGCTAGAGACAGACTAGGGACAGCTGCTGCAGACTTGTTCTCCTAGGGACAGATTAGTCAGGCTCTTGCCTTCTTAGCTTGCTCCTAGCTGAATCTTATTGCTATAATAGCGCCCCAGAACAGCTCTTTTCACAGCTCATCCTGCTCGTGTGATCAATTTTTTTTTTCTGTGTTTGAAACTGACACTTGTGTTGTTTAGACAGCATTGCTAATTCATACTGTGTGTCCCACTGCCAGCAGCAGCAGCAGCAGCAGCACATTCAGTGACTACCTGTGTGTGTGAGACACTTGTGTTGCTTAGACAGCATTGCTAATTCATAATGTGTGTGTCCCACTGCCAGCAGCCCACCAGCATTCAGCAGCACATTCAGTGACTACCTGTGTGTGTGACAGGGAGCTGCACATTGTACTACCCATCCAGTACTGCATTTACCTACTACTAGTACCTGTTGTGTTTAGTTAACCCACCTCATCACTGCATACACCTACATTTGTGTTGAGTGAACCCACCTCGCTGCACATAACTACCTTTTGTGTTGAGTGAACTTGCCTCACTGCATATAACTACCTTTTAAGTTGAGTGAACTCACCTCACTGCATATCTACCTTTTCTGTAGAGTGAACTCACCTTATTGCATATCTACCTTTTCTGTAGAGTGAACTCACCTCACTGCATATAACTACCTTTGTGTTGAGTGAACTCAGCTGACTGCATCTAACTACCTGTTGTGTTCAGTGAACTCACCTCACTGCATATATAACTACCTTTGGGTTGAGTGAACTCACCTCACTGCATATATAACTACATTTGGGTTGAATTAACTCACCTCACTGCATATCTACCTTTTCTGTTGAGTGAACTCACCTCACTGCATATAACTACCTTTGTGTTGAGTGAACTCAGCTGACTGCATCTAACTACCTGTTGTGTTCAGTGAACTCACCTCACTGCATATATAACTACCTTTGGGTTGAGTGAACTCACCTCACTGCATATAGCTACCTTTTGTGTTCAGTGAACTCACCTCACTGCATATATAACTACCTTTGGGTTGAGTGAACTCACCTCACTGCATATAGCTACCTTTTGTGTTCAGTGAACTCACCTCACTGCATATATAACTACCTTTGGGTTGAGTGAACTCACCTCACTGCATATAACTACCTTTGTGTTGAGTGAACTCAGCTGACTGCATCTAACTACCTGTTGTGTTCAGTGAACTCACCTCACTGCATATATAACTACCTTTGGGTTGAGTGAACTCACCTCACTGCATATAGCTACCTTTTGTGTTCAGTGAACTCACCTCACTGCATATATAACTACCTTTGGGTTGAGTGAACTCACCTCACTGCATATAGCTACCTTTTGTGTTCAGTGAACTCACCTCACTGCATATATAACTACCTTTGGGTTGAGTGAACTCACCTCACTGCATATAACTACCTTTGTGTTGAGTGAACTCAGCTGACTGCATCTAACTACTGTACCTGTTGTGTTCAGTGAACTCACCTCACTGCATATATAACTGTGAGGAATAGCGGAGCTGCCGCCGCCACGCAGGGCAGCATGGCGGCGGCCTCCGCTTCCCAGCCGGCGGTTTCCGACTCTCACACGGAGCCGCCGGCGCAGAGTAGTGCGGGCACCGACGCAGCTGACAGTATGCCGGCGGATCCCGCAATCCAGCTGGCGCTCAGACCTTAGCTCAGTTTCCCAGGTGTTGTCACCAAGGACGTCACACCTTAGATTAGGATTGTATTGTATATTTACCTGTGTTTTGACTCTGGCTATTCCTGACTACTCTTTACTCTAAACGCTCTTGTACTTCTGCCTATCTGATTCAAGTTGCCGACCCTGCCTGTTTAAACGACTCTGAATCAGCCTTCTGTTCCTGTACTGTTGCCGCTTTTTCTGTTGCCGAACCTTTGCTCGCCTGACCTTTCTCCCTTCAGTGGAACGTCTCCCACTGTAGGGCTATCTCTGAGGCTTGCCTCTCCGAGACGCCTGCCCTAGCAGACGATTACTGCTAGAGGCCGAGATACCTCTCTTTGCCTGGACTGAGGATCTCACACACGGGGTTCCCATTCAGAGGTAACCACACCTCTGAGGAATCGTCGTGTGGTGGACATTTCCACGATCTTGCGATATTATTGCTGTTGCTATTGTTTATTCTTTGTGTTAGGTGTCCGGAGGTTAGTCACACTTGTATTATTGGTGATTCTGCAGATCATCAATAATCAGGTGACATCTGTATTTTTGGTGATACTGCAGATCACCAATAATCAAATTCTCTCTGTGTGCTGACACTCATTCGTTACAGAACAGCAGACCCGAATGATGAATGCATTACGTAGCCAGGTTGAGGCTTTAACCACCTCAGTTAATAACCTCGTCGAGGTGGTTAATACCCAGCAGAGCCAGATCAATCAATTGTCTGGATCTGTGCGGGTCCTCCAGATGGCTGTAGCTACCATGCAATCTCCTCCAGTCACAGATCTGCGTTTGTCAGTACCTGAGAAATTTTCAGGAGACAGGTCTGACTTCCAGAACTTCCGTAACTGAGTCTTATCATACTTTGAATTGAGGCCCACTTTGTCAGGTACCGAACCTCAGAGGGTGACATTTATAAAGACCTTATTATCTGGAGACTCACAAACCTGGGCATATGGTCTTCCGCCAGAAAACACGGCATTATCTCCGTCCAGGAGTTTTTTAAAGCAATGGCCATCATTTATGATGACCCGGATGCTTCTATCACTGCGAAGAGGAAGCTCAAAACTCTCAAACAGGGTTGAGATACTGTTGAGGTCTATGCGGCAGAATTTAGAAGGTGGGCTGTGTCAGCTAGGTGGCCTATGCTTTGCTGGACTGCTTCCTTTCAGGTTTATCAGACGCAGTTTCTGAATTGATGTTAGGTCATCCTGAGCCGAAGTCAATCGATGATGCGATTTCTCTGGCGGTGCGAGCTGACCGCCGGTTACGTTATCAGCGTCAATCCAGAGGCAGGAATGCGGTTAGGACACTTTCCTATGCGTCCTCCTCATCTACCCCGCCTACTGACGAACCGATGCAAATCGGACACTCCCGATTGACTCGGGCTGAGAAGGAACGCAGAAGGGCTGAGAGGCTTTGTTTGTATTGTGCGGAGGAGGGTCACATTGCTCAGAATTGCCCCAAGAAGTCTGGAAACGCTGCCGACTAGGTGTAGTCAGAGGTAATACCCTAAATGAGCAGAGTCTACCTCTACATAAAAATGATCGTTTACTTTTCCCTTGTTCCATTTCTTGGGGAAATTTGACCACTTGCACCCAGGCCTTCATAGACTCAGGGTCTGCAGCCAACTTTATAGACTATGAGTTTGTGAAAGGTCTGGGAATTCCACTACATCCTTTAGACCGACAAGTGGTAGTTACTGCAATTGACGACTCCCCACTACAGTACAAAAAGCCTGTCTCTCAGACTCCGATGTTGTCTTGCACTATTGGCGTTCTACACAAAGAGAATTTACAATTCCTTGTACTGCGCATGACAACCTCTACCATTGTCCTCGGGATGCCATGGTTACAACTCCATTCCCCGCAGATTGACTGGGCCTCAGGTCAGTTGCTCAGTTGGCCACCTCATTGCCGTACTCATTGTATGGGGAAAATCACCATTGGTGCCACCAGGTTAGAGGAGGTCCCGACACAATACGCTGAGTTTGCTGACGTATTCTGCCCTAAATCCGCAGATAAACTTCCACCCCATCGGAGTTTTGACTGTCCCATAGACTTAAGATCTGGTTGTATGCCCCCGAGGGGACATCTCTATAACTTGTCGGGGCCAGAGAAGTTGGCTATGCGGGAGTACATTAAGGAAAATCTGGCAAAGGGTTTTATCCGTCCATTCCGGTCCCCGGCTGGGGCCGGGTTCTTTTTCGTACAAAAGAAAGACGGTGGTCTTAGACCATGTATCGACTACAGGGGTCTAAACAAGATCACTATAAAGAATCGTTACCCTTTACCTCTGATAGATGATCTTTTCGCTCAGATAACCAATGCCAGTATTTTTTCTAAATTGGACTTACGTGGCGCATACAACTTGGTGCGCATCAGGGATGGTGACGAGTAGAAGACGGCCTTCAATACACCCGACGGGCATTACGAGTACCTAGTTATGCCCTTCGGGTTGTGTAACGCTCCGGCCGTCTTCCAAGAGTTAATAAACGAGGTCTTCAGGGAAGTGTTGGGGAAGTTTGTGTTGGTTTATCTTGACGACATATTAATTTTCTCCCCCAATCTTAGAGAGCATCGTAATCATGTCAAATTTGTGTTGAAGAAATTGAGACAGAATTCCCTGTATGCTAAACTGGAGAAGTGCCCTTTTGAGGTCACACAAATCCCTTTTCTGGTTTATATTATTTCAACTTCAGGTCTCTCTATGGACCCAAAGAAGGTCTCTGCTGTCTTAGAGTGGCCGCAGCCAGTGAGTTTATAGGCACTTAGGAGATTCCTTGGTTTTGCTAACTACTACCGGAGATTCATCAAGGGATTTTCTTCGGTAGTAGCCCCTCTGACTAGGCTTACCAAGAAGGGAGCTGACCCCTATCAGTGGTCATCGGAGGCCCAGGCCGCATTTAATACCTTGAAGAAACTGTTTTGCTCAGCACCTATACTGAGACATGTTAATATCGCTCTCCCCTTCATAGTAGAGGTAGGTGCCTCAGAGATCGGGGTGGGGGCTGTGCTGTCTCAGAGCTCGGGTCTGCAGGGCAAGACACATCCTTGTGCATATTTTTCACGCAGGTTTTCTCCTGCTGAGGGAAACTACGATGTGGGCAACAGAGAACTCTTGGCCATCAAGTTAGCCTTCCAGGAATGGCATCATTGGCTCGAAGGTGCGGGAACACACCATTACTGTATATACTGACCATAAGAACCTGGAGTACATTGAGGGGGCCAAGAGGCTCACTCCTCGTCAGGCCCGCTGGTCTCTATTTTTCTTGCGTTTTAGATTTGTTATCACGTACACTCCAGGTTCCAAGAATGTTAAAGCAGACGCTCTCTCCAGATGTTTTGAACCCGAGACAGCTCAGCCCGCACTTCCCGAAAGCATGTTTCCACACAAGGTGGTGCTGGCAGCCACTGAAACCTGGGAGGATTGGGCAGTCACATTAGCGCCTCATCAGCTAGATACCCCAGAGGGGAAACCTGAGGCGGTCCTCTTTGATCCACTTCCATTCCGTTTGCAAATCATGCAGCTGTTCCATGCCCATAAGAACGCAGGTCACCTGGGGGTTACCCGCACTCTAGATCTGCTCACGAGGTGTGTTTGGTGGCCTTCACTGGCTTCTGATTGCAAGGAATTTGTCAGAGAGTGTGTGGTGTGTGCCAGGAGCAAACCGTCTCGCCAGGCTCCAATGGGTACCTTACAATCCTTGCCAGTTCCAAGTGAACCATGGACCCATCTGTCCATGGACTTCGTTGGCGAGCTTCCCAAGTCGGAGGGTATGACTGTGATATGGGTGATCGTGGACAGGTTCAGCAAGATGGCCCATTTTGTTCCTCTTAAAGGATTCCCATCAGCTCAAGGGTTAGCCGACCTCTTTATACAGCACATCTTCCGGTTACATGGGATTCCGGATGATGTGGTATCTGATAGAGGAGTCCAATTTATATCAAAGTTTTGGAGGGCCTTTTGCCGTAGTTTGGGTATGAACCTGTCCTTTTCGTCTGGGTATCACCCACAGACCAACGGGCAGACCGAAAGGGTTAATCAGGCACTGGAACAATTCCTTAGATGCTGTGTGGCAGATGCGCAAACGGAATGGGTTACGTTTTTGCCCTTTGCGGAGTTTGCACACAACAACCTGAAAGGCGCTTCAACAGGCCTGTCCCCTTTTCAGGTTGTGCCAGGAAGGTCTCCTAAATTTTCCCCATTGCCGGTGTGTTCCTCTCCCTTCCCAGCCCTGGAAGATTGGCAGAAGGTTTTGAAGAAACTTTGGGGACAAGTAAAAGAAAATTTGGGAGTAGCCTTCCAGAATCAAAAGAAACAAGAGACGGTCTGTTGAGTGGCACTTTTCTCCTGGAGACATGGTGTGGGTGTCAACAAGACATTTGGCACTCAGACAACCGTCCACCAAGTTGGGGCCCAAGTTCATAGGGCCTTATCCGGTGGTCAAAAAGATCAATGAGGTCTCGTATGTGATTGATCTCCCAGCCTGCATGAGAGGTGGGAGATCATTCCATGTTTCCTTGTTGAAACCAGCAGTGTATGTGGATTACTCTCCCCCCCCCCCCCCCCCCCCAGTGGTAGTGGAGGGCCAGACAGAGTACGAGGTTGAAAAAATTTTGGATTCCCGGCTGGTACAGAATTCCGTACAGTATCTGGTCCATTGGAAGGGGTATGGGGTGGAGGACAGATCTTGGGTACCAGAGGGTCGCATTCATGCTGAGAAAGTGAAGAAGAGATTCCATCAGTTACATCCTGAGAAGCCGGGTAGGAAGTGTCCAGAGTCCACTCCTCAAGGGGGGGGGGGATGGTACTGTGAGGAATAGCGGAGCCGCCGCCACCGCGCAGGGCAGCATGGCGGCGGCCTCCGCTTCCCAGCCGGCGGTTTCTGACTCTCACACAGACCCGCCGGCGCAGAGCAGGGAGGGCACCGCAGCAGCTGACAGTATGCCGGCGGGTCCCGCAATCCAGCTGGCGGACTTCGGTACGTGGGCGTGCGCCGATCGGGGACCTAGCCTCTCTGATGCCCAGAGGCAGAGGGACAGGCGCACGCGCGCGAGGCGGCAGGACATTTATCTATTAAGAAGACGGGTCAGCTGATCCAGCGATCAGCTGACCTCAGCCAGCCAATCACATGCTGACTTCAGTTCCAGCCCCCTGGGTGGGCTGGTGGAACAGGGCTTCTGCATTTAAACCCAGAGATGTCATTTGCTCACTGTCTGCTGTCGTGAATACACATAGTGTTAGCGCTCAGACCTTAGCTCAGTTTCCCAGGTGTTGTCACCAAGGACGTCACACCTTAGATTAGGTTTGTATTGTATGTTTACCTGTGTTTTGACTCTGGCTATCCCTGACTACTCTTTACTCTAAACGCTCTTGTACTTCTGCCTATCTGATTCAAGTTGCCGACCCTGCCTGTTTAAACGACTCTGAATCAGCCTTCTGTTCCTGTACTGTTGCCACTTTCTCTGTTGCTGAACCTTTGCTCGCCTGACCTTTCTCCCTTCAGTGGAACGTCTCCCACTGTAGGGCTATCTCTGAGGCTTGCCTCTCCGAGACGCCTGCCCTAGCAGACGATTACTGCTAGAGGCCGAGATTCCTCTCTTTGCCTGGACAGAGGATCTCACACATGGGGTTCCTATTCAGAGGTAACCACACCTCTGAGGAATCGCCATGTGGTGGACATTTCCACGATCTTGCGATATTATTGCTGTTGCTATTGTTTATTCTTTGTGTTAGGTGTCCGGAGGTTAGTCGCACTTGTATTATATGTTGTATTATATGGTGATTCTGCAGATCATCAATAATCAGGTGACATCTGTATTTTTGGTGATACTGCAGATCACCAATAATCAGATTCTCTCTGTGTGCTGACACCCATTCGTTACAATAACTACCTTTGGGTTGAGTGAACTCACCTTACTGCACATAGCTACCTTTTGTGTTCAGTGAACTCACCTCACTGCATATATAACTACCTTTGGGTTGAGTGAACTCACCTCACTGCATATCTACCTTTTCTGTTGAGTGAACTGACCTCACTGCATATATAACTACCTTTGGGTTGAGTGAACTCAGCTGACTGCATCTAACTACCTGTTGTGTTCAGTGAACTCACCTCACTGCATATATAACTACCTTTGGGTTGAGTGAACTCACCTCACTGCATATAGCTACCTTTTCTGTTGAGTGAACTCACCTCACTGCATATACCTAGCTTCCCCCCGAGATGGACAAAATGGACAAACCAGGTAGAGGAAGAGGTAGAGGCAGACCCAGAGGAAGGCCACCTGGCACTGGCAGGTCTGTGCGAGGTGGTGTTGCTGTGATTTCGTGCGGACCTGGCCCAAAGTACAGTGCTCAGAAGAAGGCACGTGCCTTCACTTCCCAAAATTGTGAGGACGTGCTTGAGTATTTAACACAGAACACCTCATCTCCCGCAGCCACCAGCGCTACAACAAGCACCACATCCGCTGCATTTGACACTTCGCAGGAGTTATTTGGTGGTGGTGGTGAAATCACTGATTCACAGCCACTACTGCAACAACAACAAGAAGGCGCAGGTACACCACCTCATACGTCTGAGTTAGGTGGCGATAGTATGGACGTAACGTGTGAGGAGGGGCATGATGAACCACCTGAAGTTGGTGGAGTTGTCTGAGGAAAGCGAAGCTGGGCAGGAGGATTATGATGACGATTATACGGATGCCACGTATGTTCCCAATATAGGAGATGACCAGGGGGACAGTTCAGAGGGGGAGCCAGAGAGGAGAAGGAGGAGACGACTCCATGATAGAAGCAGAGGGAGCTCGTCCTCAGAAACAGCTGGGGGCAGTGTCCGGCGCCATGTATCGCCAGGTATGGCCAGCCAGCCAACATGCCCTTCAAGGTCAGCTGTTGATGCCACCGTAGTGCCATCACCCCAGGGGGGCTCAGCGGTTTGGAAATATTTTAACGTGTGTGCCTCAGATAGGAGCAAAGCCATCTGTTCTCTCTGCCTCCAAAAATTGAGCCATGGAAAGGCCAACACTCACGTAGGGACAAGTGCCTTATGAAGGCACCTGGAGAAAAGGCACAAACAGCTATGGGAAGAACACCTGAGGAAAAGCAGCACCCCTCAAAAGACAAGCCACCCTCCTTCTCCTCTTCCTCCTTCAGGTGCATCGTCTTCATCCGCTTTCTCCCTTGAACCTTCACAGCCACCCTCCTTCACACCGCCTCTGCCCTTGAGCGGTTCCTGCTCCTCTGCCCACAGCAGTAGCCAGGTGTCCGTGAAGGAAGTCTTTGAGCGGAAGAAGCCAATTTCGGCCAGTCACCCTCTTGCCCGGCGTCTGACAGCTGGTGTGGCGGAACTATTAGCTCGCCAGCTATTACCATACAAGCTGGTGGAGTCAGATGCTTTCCGTAAATTTGTGGCCATTGGGACACCGCAGTGGAAGATACCAGGCCGCACTTATTTTTCACGAAAGGCCATACCCAAACTGTACCGTGCAGTTCAGAGGCAAGTGGTGTCATCTATTGCGAAGAGCGTTGGGTCAAGGGTCCACCTGACCACGGATGCCTGGTCTGCCAAGCACGGGCAGGGCCGCTACATTACGTACACAGCCCATTGGGTCAACCTGGTGACCGATGGCAGCAAGCAGGGAGTATGTGGCTGCGCAGCGGACCGACTTGTCACACCCCCACGGCTTGCAGGCAGGCCTCCTGCCACCTCCTCTCCTTCTCCTCCAGCTACATCCTCTTCGCTGTCAACCTCCTCCTCCTCCTTGGCTGAGTGGCAGTTGAACTCTAGCGGTGCTGCCGTCTCCTCTTCCTCTCCAGCTACACAGCCCCATCTCCCCAGAGCCTACGCTGCATGCCAGGTACGAAGGTGTCACGCAATTTTAGACATGTCTTGCCTCAAAGCGGAGAGTCACACTGGAGCAGCTCTCCTGGCTGCTCTTAACAAATAGGTGGAGCAATGGCTGATCCCGAACCAGCTGGAGATCGGCAACGTGGTGTGTGACAACGGCAGCAATCTCCTTTCAGCTTTGAATTTGGGAAAGCTGACACATGTACCCTGCATGGCACATGTGCTGAATCTGGTCGTGCAAAGATTTGTCTCAAAGTACCCAGGCTTAGAGGACGTCCTGAAGCAGACCAGGAAGTTGTGTGGGCATTTCAGGCTGTCTTATATGGCCATGGCACGCTTTGCGGACATTCAGCGGAAAAACAACTTGCCGGTGAGACGCTTGATATGCGATAGCCCAACTCGCTGGAATTCCACCCTGCTCATGTTCTCTCGCCTGCTAGACCAGGAGAAAGCCGTCACCCAGTACCTGTACAACTACAGTAGAAGGACACAATCTGGGAAGATGGGGATGTTGTCGCCCAACAGCTGGACACTGATGCGAAATGCATGCAGGACCATGCGGCCGTTTGAGGAGGTGACCAACCTGGTGAGTCGCGCTGAAGGCACCATCAGCGACTTGATCCCCTACGCTTACTTCCTGGAGCGAGCCGTGCGTAGAGTGGTGGATGAAGCTGTGGAGGAGCGGGAACAGGAACAGCTACGGCAGGAGGATTCGTGGGAGCGATTTACATCCGAACCACATGTTTCCTCAACACCTGCGGCACCACAGAGGGGGGAGGAGGAGGAACAAGAGGAGTCGTGTGGGGAAGGAGAGGAGTCAGACTCGGATGACGATTATGAGGAGGGTGTTTCTGTGGAGGAGGAAGAGGCGGCGGCGGCAGAAGAACAACTGCAGCAGCCATCACAGGGGGCTTCTGCTGCTCCACGTTCCCGTGGTATTGTTCGTGGCTGGGGGGAGGAAGAGGAGTTGCGTGACATCACTGTGGAAGAGCAAGAGGAGATGGAGCGTACGTCTGCATCCGACTTTGTGCAGATGGCCTCTTTCATGTTGTCCAGCCTGTTGAGGGACCCCCGTATCAAAAAACTCAAGGGGAATGACCTGTACTGGGTGGCCACGCTACTAGACCCTCGGTACAGGCACAAAGTGGCAGACCTGTTACCAACTCAACACAAGGCGGAAAGGATGCAGCACTTGCAGAACAAGCTGTCAATGATGCTTTACAATGCATTTAAGGGTGATGTGACAGTACAACGCAATAAAGGTACCACTGGCAGTAATCCTCCTCCTCCTCCCCAGTCCACGCAGGCAAGGACAGGACGCTCCAGCGATCTCGGGGTGATGTCGGACATGCGGACATTCTTTAGTCCAATGCCTCGCAGTAGCCCTTCAGGATCCACCCTCCATCAACGCCTGGATCGGCAGGTAGCCGACTACCTGGCCTTAAGTGTGGATGTACACACTGCGACTGCGAGCAGCGAGGATGAACCCTTGCTCTACTGGTTGCGCATGCTTGACCTGTGGCCAGAGCTGTCCCAATTTGCCATACAACTTCTCTCTTGCCCTGCCGCAAGCGTCCTGTCAGAAAGGACCTTCAGTGCAACTGGAGGCATTGTCACTGAGAAGAGAAGTCGCCTAAGTCATGACAGTGTTCAGTACCTGACCTTTTTCAAAATGAATGAGGCATGGATCCCTGAGGGCTATTGCATGACCGAAAACTAAGTCAGTCCCCACACACAGCATCTCTGCCTGCAGGTCGCTTGACTGCCTTCTCCGCCACCACCACCAGGGTCCAGGACTCTAGGCGGATTCCAGAATTTTTAAGGCCGCTGCTAGCAGCGGCCGCTATACTAATTTTTCTGGGGCGTGCACATGCCTGCCTAATTTTTCTGGCTGAACTGCAGGCGGCTGCAACAAAAAAACAAAAGGCATGTACATGTGCCCATCCCTCTTCATGATCATTACCTTGCCGCGGTGAAGGGGCTTGCGTATCACAATGAAGCAATGACCGCCGGCTATATGAGTGTATCGGGTGGGGGTGGCGCACCAAAGATAATAAGGACGTTGTTTCATTGTGGTCAGACCAAATTTGATCAGCTGGACAGTCACTGTTCTGTCATTCAGCTACATCAGCCAGGCGACCATATGGGCCGAAAAGCCACCATCACCTGCACTCTCGTCATGGTGCACACCAGTCCAGCACGGCCGTCACTACACAAACGGCTGTTTGCAGTCACTGCATACCTTTTACTGCATCTGTGACTGCACATTGTATTATACCTGGCAGTCAGTGCAGAACTTGCACTTCAATGAATGGCAGACTTGCCCTCCATAACGGATTCCCGTTAAAGGATTTAAAGTTGATTCATTACAATTAGGGCCTCAAAAGTCCTCCTGAGTCCTGTATTGTTATTTTTGGTCACTACCTCGGGGCGGGCGTGCATGCCTGCCTGCTGCCCTCCTTACCTGGATGTGTGATGGTAGCCGTTTCTTAGGCTCCAACTCCGGAACATAATACAACCATCTACAGTTTCAAACAATTTAAAAATACAACCATCTACATTTTAAAACAATTAAAAAATACAACCATCTACAGTTTCAAACAATTGAAAAATACAACCATCTACAGTTTCAAACAATTGAAAAATACAACCATCTACAGTTTTAAACAATTTAAAAAAATGGCAAAAAACTTGCCCTCCGTAAAACATTCTTGGCAAATGCTTTCGACTTGGTTTGTCTTCCGCTTGGTCAAGGGTCCATCTGACCACAGATGCCTGGTCTGCAAAGCACGGTCAGGGCAGCTACAGCATGGGTCTCAGCAGGCTCCCACTTCGGGCCGGAATCCAACCTTCATTCCCCGCCCATTACCCGTGGTGACAATGGCAGACTTGCCCTCCATAACGGATTCCCGTTAAAGGATTTAAAGTTGATTCATTACAATTAGGACCTCAAAAGTCCTCCTGAGTCCTGTATTGTTATTTTTGGTCACTACCTCGGGGCGGGCGTGCATGCCTGCCTGCTGCCCTCCTTGCCTGTGTAGTGGTAGCCATTGCTCAGGCTCCACACCGGATTCCATCCCTCATTCCCCGGCCATTACCCGGGATCACAAATGGCAGACTTGCCCGCCTCCATATGATTCTCGTGAAAGGAATGTGGTGTCATCTTTGCCCGCCATAACTGGTTCTCGTTAAAGGATTTAAAGTACATTCATTCAAATACACAGCAGGGCCTCGAAAGTCCTCCTCCTGTATTGTTATTTTTGGTCACTACCTCGTGGCGGGCGTGCATGCCTGCCTGCTGCCCTCCTTGGATGTGTAGTGGTAGCCATTGCTCAGGCTCCACACCGGATTCCATCCCTCATTCCCCGGCCATTACCCGGGGTCACAAATGGCAGACTTGCCCGCCTCCATATGATTCTCGTGAAAGGAATGTGGTGTCATCTTTGCCCGCCATAACTGGTTCTCGTTAAAGGATTTAAAGTACATTCATTTCAAATACACAGCAGGGCCTCGAAAGTCCTCCTCCTGTATTGTTATTTTTGGTCACTACCTCGGGGCGGGCGGGCGTGCATGCCTGCCTGCTGCCCTCCTTGGATGTGTAGTGGTAGCCTTTGCTCAGGCTCTACACCGGATTCAAACCCTCATTCCCCGGCCATTACCCGGGGTCACAATGCCAGACTTGCCCGCCTCCATAGGATTCTCATTGTAGCGGTACTGAACAAGTACACAGCAAGTAGAAAATGTAATTTAAAAACAAAACGTAAGCTTTTTAACAATGCCATGGAAAGTTGAGAAGGCAGTCACACATTACCTGACATCACTGAGTGAGGAAGAGCAATCTCGCCATGTTGCGCAGTAGTCCAGCATGGCCGTCACTACATAAACAGCTGTTAACTTGCGGTGCGTTACACAGTTAGTTTGGTGCGTCAGTGTGAAGCAGTACTCTAATTACAGGATCTTCTAAAAAAATTAGCATATTATGATAAAGTTCATTATTTTCTGTAATGTACTGATAAACATTAGACTTTCATATATTTTAGATTCAAATACACACAACTGAAGTAGTTCAAGCCTTTTATTGTTTTAATATTGATGATTTTGGCATACAGCTCATGAAAACCCAAAATGCCTATCTCAAAAAATTAGCATATTTCATCCGACCAATAAAAGAAAGTGTTTTTAAAACAAAAAAAAAGTAAACCTTCAAATAATTATGTTCAGTTATGCACTCAATACTTGGTCGGGAATCCTTTTGCAGAAATGACTGCTTCAATGTGGCGTGGCATGGAGGCAACAATGTGGCGTGGCATGGAGGCAATCAGCCTGTGGCAGTGCTCAGGTGTTATGGAGGTCCAGGATGCTTCGATATCGGCCTTAAGCTCATCCAGAGTGTTGGGTCTTGCGTCTCTCAACTTTCTCTTCACAATATCCCACAGATTCTCTATGGGGTTCAGGTCAGGAGAGTTGGCAGGCCAATTGAGCACAGTAATACCATGGTCAGTAAACCATTTACCAGTGGTTTTGGCACTGTGAGCAGGTGCCAGGTCGTGCTGAAAAATGAAATCTTCATCTCCATAAAGCTTTTCAACAGATGGAAGCATGAAGTGCTCCAAAATCTCCTGATAGCTAGCTGCATTGACCCTGCACTTGATAAAACACAGTGAACCAACACCAGCAGCTGACATGGCACCCCAGACCATCACTGACTGTGGGTACTTGACACTGGACTTCAGGCATTTTGGCATTTCCCTCTCCCCAGTCTTCCTCCAGACTCTGGCACCTTGATTTCCGAATGACATGTAAAAGTTGCTTTCATCCGAAAAAAGTACTTTGGACCACTGAGCAACAGTCTAGTGCTGCTTCTCTGTAGCCCAGGTCAGGCGCTTCTGCCGCTGTTTCTGGTTCAAAAGTGGGTTCATGCTTCCATCTGCTGAAAAGCTTTATGGAGATGAAGATTTCATTTTTCAGCATGACCTGGCACCTGCTCACAGTGCCAAAACCACTGGTAAATGGATTACTGACCATGGTATTACTGTGCTCAATTGGCATGCCAACTCTCCTGACCTGAACCCCATAGAGAATCTGTGGGATATTGTGAAGAGAAAGTTGAGAGACGCAAGACCCAACACTCTGGATGAGCTTAAGGCCGCTATCGAAGCATCCTGGGCCTCCATAACACCAGAGCAGTGCCACAGGCTGATTGCCTCCATGCCACGCCGCATTGAAGCAGTCATTTCTGCAAAAGGATTCCCGACCAAGTATTGAGTGCATAACTGAACATAATTATTTGAAGGTTGACTTTTTTTTGTTTTAAAAACACTTTCTTTTATTGGTCGGATGAAATATGCTAATTTTTTGAGATAGGAAATTGGGGTTTTCATGAGCTGTATGCCAAAATCATCAATATTAAAACAATAAAAGGCTTGAACTACTTTAGTTGTGTGTATTTAAATCTAAAATATATGAAAGTCTAATGTTTATAAGTACATTACAGAAAATAATGAACTTTATCACAATATGCTAATTTTTTGAGAAGATCCTGTACACTACCTGATTGATGTATACACATGCAAGATGTTTTAAAGCACGTTAGGCCTGCAATTTAGCATTCAATGTGATTTCTGCCCTTAAAACGCTGTTTTGCGTCACATCCAGATTTTTCCCCGGGACTTTTGGCGTGTATCCCACTCCGCCATGCCCCCCTCCAGGTGTTAGACCCCTTGAAACATCTTTTCCATCACTTTTGTGGCCAGCATAATTTTTTCTATTTTTCAAAGTTCGCCTCCCCATTGAAGTCTATTGCGGTTCGCGAACTTTTCCGCGAACCGAACCTTCCGCGGAAGTTCTCGAACCCGGTTCACGAACCTAAAATCGGAGGTTCGGCCCATCACTAATCCCTATATGTTCAAGTCTTTCTGCCCATGGTTGCACAGAGGAGGGACTACAAGAGCCAAATATAGTGTAGTATGTACAGGTAGTTGAAATGAAGTATGATCGAGTAATAAGCTATACTCAAAAAGCAAGGTTACCTCAATAGGCAGGTAAGGAGATTAGACCTGACCCCACTCAGGATTAAGAAGTCGCTCTCCGTAGATGAGGGGAAAAAAAGGGGTAACACCCCTCCACCAGGGGTGGACTTGATATAGCGTAGTATGGACACAGAGGTGCCAAAAGGATAAAGGTATCTAAAAAGTTTAAAACATGAGGAGGCAGTGGTGGAATTACCACCTCCAAGCAGGCACAACAATTGCCAATGTGTTTGTCAAATAGATTAAGTTTATTTACATACTCCGGGGGACAATGAAACGCGTTTCACAGGTTTGATCCCGCTTCATCAGTCAATAACAATGGAGTAATAGCATATGTGGTCAGTAGAAGAGCCAGGCCCCTCTGTCAAGCAGTATTTGACGAACAGTTCCTGGCAGCAGTCATTGCCGATTGCTCTGCCAGTTCAGTGCCGTTTGTTCATAATTGCCTGAATGCCTGTTGTGATTCAGCCTCCCAAGTACCATGCGTGTAGTGTGTGTGTGTGTGTGGGGGGGGGGGGTCAAGGAGGGACATATGTCCCTGGGCGCTGCATTGTAAGGACGCTCATCCTGTCCACTGGTTTGTTTTTTTAAACTCATTTTCACTGACTTCTGTCAGTGACGTCATCCGCTGGCCGCCACGCACCCAAGATGAAGGAGTAGGTCAGGAAACCAGCCCAGTGAAGAGATGCCACCGAAGAATGGGATTCTAAGGGGAAGAGTAATTATGTGTGTGTGTGTGTGTGTGTGTGTGTGTGTGTGTGTGTGTGTGTGTGTGTGTGTGTGTGTGTGTGTGAGAGTGTGTGTGTGTATCCCCGCGCCCCCTCTGGGGGGAGGCAGGCTGTAAAGCCATTCAGTCTGTGAAACTTCTCCCTACCCACCTCCACTCCTGGCAGAACTAATAAGGACCTGAACACTTTCAGGAATGACTCTGCAAGGTCCTAATGCTGCCAATCTATAGTAAAGGTAGCCAGGGCAGCCATCGGGGGGGACAACTGACACTGCAGTGAGGGGCCCAGGGCTTCTGGGGGCATGTACTGGCTGCGGGCCTGTGGCTCACTAACCAGCACACCGCGTTCCAGCACTGACAAAAGAGGCACAGGAAGAAAAGAGGGGGACAAAAGAGAATGGATAAAGAATAAGAACGGACCTACAAGTCCCTATCTCATTTGTTAACTGGAGACTACCTGTATTTTGCTAGTATTTGACTCCACCCACAACATGCCATGGCCACGTCCACTTTTTGCCGCATCATGCTGTGCATGCCACTTTCTTCAGTGTCGGAGCCGTGCACATTTTTTCGCCGCAGCGCACTTCGTGCACGGGGGTGGGATGGCTAGTGGGCGGGCACAGCGACCAGTGGGTGGGCCTAGGGAGGGGGGCCCCAGGCCTGATGATGTGTGAGGGGCCCCAAAATTTCTAATGGCGGCCCAATGAAGGTAGCCATACATCTAGTGATGATGGGCAGAATCGACCAAGGCGCGCTGTTAGATGTACGACCTAAACGCGAGTTTCAGTGACAGTGCACAAGAGGTCCTGTCCCTATCGCTTTTCAGTCACTGGTAGCATTAATATCTGATAAAGTAGCTCCCCTTGGTTACTTGATAACCACTGTTCAACAACAACAACCAACTGATCGCAATTTCAACCAATTTCAGCTTAACCACTTGCCGACCGCACACTCATACCGTGCGGCGGCAAAGTGGTAGCTGGAGGACCAGCGACGCACATCTGCGTCGCCAGGTGCCTCCCTAATTAATCAGGAAAGGCTGCTTGCGCGAGAGGTCGTTTCCTGTTAGATCACGGAGCGGGTCTCCGTGAATAGCCTGCGAGCCGCTGATCGCGGCTCGCAAACTAAATGTAAACGCAGGAGACATTTGTCTCCTTTGTTTACATTGAACGGCGCAGCAGCACCGTAAGGCAGATCGGCGATCCCCGGCCAATCAGCGGCCGGGGATCGCCGCCATGTGACAGGGGACGTCCTGTCACAGGCTGCACAGGACGGATAGCGTCCTGTGCAGCCCCGATCACCAGGGGGGACAGGTAGGAGAGGGAGGGGGGCTTTGAGGTGCCCCCCCCCCCGCAAACCTCAGGCAGGCAGGAGCGATCAGACCCCCCCTGCACATCATCCCCATAGGGGGGGAAAAAGGGGGGTGATCTGATTGGTCTGCCTGCAACCTGATCTGTGCTGGGGGCTGCATAGCCCACCCAGCACAGATCATAAAAAACAGTGCTGGTCCTTAAAGGGGGGGGGGGGGTAAAGGCTGGGTCCTCAAGTGGTTAAAGGAAACATCGGGCATTTTAAAAAAAGATCTACTTACCTGGGGCTTCTTCCAGCTCCTGGCAGCTTATGTGTCCCTCACCCCAGCTCCGCATCCAGCTGGGGTCCCCTCTGTTGCAGCTGCCAACCCGGCAAGGTTGGCGGGTTCTGTGCCTGCAGAGGCTGCAACGCTCACGATCATGTAGCTGGGAGCCTTCTGCGCAGGCACAATAGTACTGCGCATGCACAGAACGCTCCCAGCCACAGGAGCGCAAGCGGCACAGAAGCAGCCAACCTTACTGGGTTGGTGGCTGAAACGGAGGGGACCCGGGAAACCTGCGGGGAACAGAGCTGCGGCGAGGGACACAAGTTGCCAGTGGCTGGAGGAAGCCCAGGTAAGTAGATCTGCTTTTTATTAAAGAGGAGCTGTTAGGTATAGGGTTTCAGAGAAAAAAAACACATATATCAGTGGCTAAAGATTGGCTGTACTTACATTACATATGCATTTCACTGTCCACGTTTGGATTTCACAGAATTTTTATATAGTATTTGCAGAGAATGATGCTCCTGACAGCTCATGGCAGGTTCCATGTTTGTCTGTCTCCTATGAAGCCAATTGTGTCGTCATGTCCTGCCTGCTTCCTGATGATTCCACTCACACAAAAGATCCCTAATGGAAAACACTACTGTGCAGTGAATATTGATTAGCCATGTGGCTAGGAACAATAGCAGGCTCCTGCAGTGTACTCTGCCCGGAGATTTTTCAGTGCTACGCTGTTGTAACTTGAGCCTGTACTTTCTCACTAGCAGCCGAGGGGAGGACCCAAACAGCCCCAGAATGCTTTGCAGTATGGTATGCGGCCTTTCGTCCTTTTGAGAGTTTGGGTCTAACAGCCTTGCAGTTCAGCACACATCAAAAGTAAGAGAGATTTTTAACTTCAGTATTGCCTTTTTGGCTTCCTTCTAAACTGTTTAACACAGGAGAATAGAGGTTTAAATTTAAAAAAGCCTGACAGTTACTCTTTAAAACGCCTGATGTTTCCTTTAATACACAGTTCGCAGACAATCCAAGTCAGTTAAAGATTTATTGCATGTATCCGCAATGCATGTGTTCAGCCTTGGTTACAAAAGCTAGGATACAGCAGTCGTAGGAATATTAGGAAACAGATAGGCAGAACGTACATCAACTCTAAATAGCTTCATCAAGTGA
>NC_090649.1:339967462-339974962 GCF_040937935.1 Hyperolius riggenbachi | reverse complement strand
TGGTTACTGTGGATTTCATTTTTAATGTTACTAATTATGTATTCTCTTTAGATTGCATGGGCTTTAAATAAAGGCGTGAAAACAGAGTACAAACAGTTTTGGGATGTTGATCTTGGAGTCACGTATATCCCTTGGGAAAAAGTGAAACTGGATAACCTAGATGACTTTGCAGAAGGTGGAATGATTGATCAAGAGACTGTTAACAATGGTAAAAACAGTTGTATCATTTAATTTAATTTACTGATATTTTTATATATATCTCATCTGATATAATTGTGAAAATGGATATTGCCTTTCCCATCTTAGCTTAGTGCTACTTGGGATTTATAAGTCTAGCTTTCTTTGCTCTGCTGCACAAAACATTTTTAATAATTCCTACAGTTCATTTGGTTTAGAAGAACATTGTTCTAAAAGTGTATCCATTTTCTTAAAGCAAACCTTAAAGGGGAACTTCAGCCTAAACAAACATACTGTCATCAAGTTACATTAGTTATGTTAATTAGAATAGATAGGTAATATAATCTCTTACCCACCCTGTTTTAAAAGAACAGGCAAATGTTTGTGATTCATGGGGGCTGCCATCTTTGTCATGGGGCAGCCATCTTTTTGGTTGAAAGGAGGTGACATGGAGCAGGAGACACAGTTCCAACTGCCCTGTGTCCTGATTACCCCTCCCAGCTGCACATGCTAGGCTTCAAATGTCAAATTCAAAATGTTAAAAAAAAAAAAAAAATTTGCACCAAAACAGCAGAATGAGAACAACATCAGAAATCCCATTATGCTTTGCACAGCATCAGGGGAAAAAAGCCCAGGCAGTTTTCTTCTGTGCAGCTAAAAATGAGGCTTGTATAAGAGAAACAAAGTTCTGATGCTGTGAAACTGTTAAAGAAACACCAAGCCTTTTCAATGCTGCTGAGTCGATTTTTAGTCCGGAGGTTCACTTTAAGCAAAATAAAACTTAGAGAACCTGTACTGGAAAAAGGGCCCTGGGGGGTACTTACCATGGGAGGGGAAACCTCTGGATCCGATTGAGGCTTCCCCTGTCCTCCTCAGTCCCATGGTGGTCTCTCTAGGCCCCTCTGAAGCCGCAGCCAACAAATGTGCAGGCTGCACATGCACCTGCAATATTTACCTCGCCCCGGCTCCAGCACAGGCGCAGTAATGGCTCTCGGCTTGGATCATGCAGAAATAGCCGATTCCAGTCGTGTCTATTCTACTGCGCAGGTACCTGATCTGAGCCTCTGCTGTGCCTGCACTAGAGCTGGGGAAGTTAAATATTTACATGGTCGCCGTTCGAGGTGATCAAGAATAGAAGCCTGCGCAGGTCTAATTTTTCAGCCCTGCTACCCGCACCTGACCCGCAACCCGCTTTCTGGTGAATCTGGTACCCACTACCTGCACCCGACCCAAATAAATTATAGTGGGTACCCGGACCCAACCTGCATTTCGGGCAACCCCCAAGTACCCGACCTGATGCCCTGTGCGGGTCTAATTTTTCAGCCCCGCTACCCACACCCGACCCGCAACCCGCTTTCTGGTGAATCTGGTCCCTGCAACCTGATTAAAAATCAAAACTGGTATTTTAACCTGACCTTCATTTTGGGTAACCCACAGATACCCAACCCCGATGCAGGCCTTTAGCCTAGAGAGACCTGTGTGAGACGGAGGACGGGGAAGCCTCAATCAGATCTAGAGTACCCCACCCACCGGGCCCTTTTTTTTCACTACAGGTTCTCTAGTAGTAGCAAGGGCTCATGGGAGCTCAGTCTGGGCAGGAGGAGGGGGAGGTGTTACTAGCCATTGATTTCAGAGACGGAGGGAGGCGGAGAGGGGATTAGGCTGATGGCTCAAGATACAGATGAGCCTGCCTCTGTGTAATGTTTACAAACAACATGGCTGCTGTCATTGTATCACAGGAATAAATAATCATATTCTATTAAAACCGTTTGCAGCTATATTTGCTGTGTAAACCATCTAAACTTTAGATAAGATATATAGACAAGTTACTTGTTATAGTTAGTTTTTCATCTCGGATCCGCTTTAAGATATAATGAATTGTATGTGTAGGAAGGCTAATTAATAGAACATTAGCAGCAAAGAAGTCTGACGTTTTTATTTTCAGTTATTTATCTTTTCTTTTTTTTTATCTTTACATCATATTGCCACAGTTGCAGTTTTAAAAAAATGCGCTCTATCTTCTAACCACTTCTTTTCTAAGCCCGTTTCCGCTAGGAGCGGTGCGATGCAGCTACATAGCCGCACCGCACCGCAGGTGTCCTGAAACACATGCACAGCAATGGAAGAGTTTCCACTGCGTGCATGTTGTGCGGAGCGATCCGAGAATCTGCAGCATGCTGCAGATTCTCGCACAGCCGCATCCGCGTCCCATCTCCTAAATTGACTTCCGCATCAACAGATGCGGAAGTGATGGGGCCGGCAGCGGAAGTGATGCGATGCGGCTAGGTAGCCGCATTCGCATCACTAAGAAGTTTTTCCCTTGAAAGGGGATTTTTCCTTTGAAAACCAAAGCAATTTTTACCTTTCACTGCTGGCTGCGTCCATTCATCTGCCAATAACTTTATCATTACTTGTCACACTGAAATGATCTATACATTGTATTTTTTGCCACCAATTAGGCTTTCTTTGGATGCTACTTGTTTTCTAAGAATTACTGCATTTCCCGACGAATAAGACCCACTTTTTCTCCCCAAAAAATGGGAAGAAAAAATCCATGCGTCTTATACGTCAAAGGCAGGGAATCCCATGATCCGCGACCCGCTGCCATGTCGGGATTTTCTGCCTTAGCCTCTGTTCCCCCCGCATGCCTCCGCTATCCCCCTGGTATCGCTGGCTCCCCTCCGTGTGTTCAGCGGCTTACCCCATACAGGCTGCTGCAAGGACTGCAAACACTTGTCTTCTCCATGCTGCTTCCTCTAGTGACCACGTCTTCTGTAGCCGCACACTAGAGGAAGTGCATGGAGAAAATGGGTGTCTGCAGTCCTCACGGCAGCATGTGTTGGGTAAGCAGCTGCACACTCGGAGGGGGGGGGGCAGTGATACAAGGGGGATAGTGGGGGGACACCAGGGATGACGGGCTCACAGAAGGACACGAGGGGGGATGGGGCACACAGAAAGACACATGGAGGAGACCTGGGGCACGCAGGACGACACATGCGGCATGCAAGAGCATACATGGGGCACGCAGGAGGACGCGTGAGGACACATGAGTAGACATGGGGGACACAGGAGGACACCATTTGGGGGTAACATATACAAGACGCTCCTGGAATATAGACGCACCAGATTTAGTATTTTTTTTTTCTCCCTGGTTTTTGCCCTTTAAACCTAAGTGCGCCTTATAATTCGGAGCGTCTTATACTGCGAAAAATACGAATAAGAAAAAAATGGATAAAACATTTCTCAGTTTTTGGCCATTATATTTTTAAAATAAAATGTTCTACTGTGGATAAAAGCTGCACATTTTATTTGCCCATTTGTCCTGGTTATTGCAACATTTCAAATATTTCCCCAGTACAATGTATGGCAGCAATATTTTATTTGGAAATAAAGGTGCATTTTTTTCAGTTTTGCATCCATCACTAATTACAAGCCCATAATTTAAAAAGCAACAGTAATATACCTTCTTGACATACATATTTTAAAAAAAATTCAGTCCCTAAGATAACTATGTATTTTTTTTTCAAAAATTTTATTTGGGTAACAGTTGGAGTGTGGGAGGTAAGGGGTTATTTTTAAATGTAAATATAGGTATGTTTATTTAAGAAGTCTGTGTAGGTGTACTTTTACTATTTGGCCATAAGCGGTCCTCGTGCATAACTTTCCTGTGCGTACTATTAGTACGCAAACAGAAAGTAATGCGTGGATGTGCAAGTAAAAGTTTTTGTGAAAAATGCGGCATCTCATTGATGGCAGAGATCATTCACATGGGGACTTAGATCAATGAATGGGAACTGCACTCCCATTCATTGATCTCCCCTCTAACAATCGCAGGAGCGAGCGGGAGTGCACGCGGCAGGTACTTGCGAGGTGAAGAGGGATTTTGCAGGAGCGGAGATGCTAGTCCCGGGGGAGGGCTAGTAGTTAAGCTATAAAATCAGAGATAATGACCCTTTGAACTTTTTTGCAATAAAATCTTATCTCAACCTGTCTCTCACGGTTTCTCACTGTTTCTCACAGGGGGAGGAAGGGCGGGCTGTAGAAAAAAAACAAGCAAACAAACAAAAAGGTCAAATGTATTTAAAAAAATAAACATTGAGGGAGCAAACAGACCCCACCAACAGAAAGCTCTGTTGGTGGGTAGAAAAGGGGGGGGGATCACTTATGTGCTAAGTTGTGTGACCCTGCAGCGAGGCCTTAAAGCTGCAGTGGCCTATTTAGTGAAAAATGGCCTAGACTTTAGGGGAATTTAACACTGCGGTCCTTAAGTGGTTAAACTAATACCACACAAATAATACCATTTTTCCATGTTTTTATTTAACACACCATGTAAACATTCACCATGCAGGTGGAAAAGGTATGTGAACCCTTGGCTTTAATAACTGGTTGAACCTCCTTTGGCAGCAATAACGTCAACCAAATGTTTCCTCTAGTTGCAGATCAGATGTGTACAATGGTCAAAAGTAATTTTTGAGCGTTCCTCTTGACAGAACTGTTTCAGTTCAGCAATCTTCTTGGGATGTCTGGTGTAAATCACTTTCTTGAGGTCATGCCACAGCATATCAGTGGGGTTAAGGTCAGGGCTCTGGATCACTCCAGCAGGAATATTTTCATATGTTTATAGGGAAGGTCCAAGCAAAATAAAAAAAATGAGTTTAATTTACCTGGGGCCTCTACCAGCCCCATGCAGCCATCCTGTGCCCTCGTAGTCACTCACTGCTGCTCCAGTCCCCCCCTGGCAGCTTGCCGACCTCGGAAGTCGGCAGGCCGCATTTCGTACATTTTTACACATTCCAGCTAATGCAGGAACATTAACACATACATTTTTAGTGTTTAAGCGTCCATTTTTACACGTTACACCACTAACGCGTAAAATGTATGTTTTAATGTTCCTGCACTAGCGGGAATGCGTAAAAAATTATGCAATGCGGCCCGCCAAGCTGCAAGCGGGGGACTGGAGCAGCAGTGAGTGACTGTAAGGGCACAGGATGGCTGCATGGGGCTGGTAGAAGTCCCAGGTAAGTGAAACTCATTTTTTTATTTTGCTTGGATCTTCCTTTTAACCTCCCTGGCGGTAAGCCCGACCTACGTTCGGGCTAGCCGCCGGAGAGGATCACATGGCCCCCGGAGTTTTGGGTTTTTTTTAATATAAAATTTGAATAAAATGCTTAAGCTAGCACTTTGCTAGCTAACGATGCCCCCCAAGTCCCCATCGATCGCCCCTGATCGCCGCTGTTTGTACCCCCCCCCCCCCCCCAGGGATCCCGCGATGGCGCAGCCTCCGAATCAGCTCCAAGCTTCGCTATGGGGAGGATTGGGACTGCTCATGTCCGATCGTCGCCTTAGCAACAACTGAAGCTAAAGGTGAAGATCCCGCGATGGCGCAGCCTCCGAATCAGCTCCAAGCTTCGCTATGGGGAGGATTGGGACTGCGCATGTCCGATCGTCGCCTTAGCAACAACTGAAGCTAAAGGGTGAAGATGCAGCTCTCACGGGATCGCGGACGGGTAAATATTGCCGGCGGTGATTGTGGGGATCAGAGCTGTGCCGAGGGACTTGGGGGCCACAGTTAGCTAGCAAAGTGCTAGCTTAAGCATTTTATTCAAATTTTATTTTGAAAAAATCATCCCGCGGATGCAGCATCGGAAACTGCTTACCGCCAGGGAGGTTAAGCTATTGTGTTGTGGATTTACTTCTATGCTTTGGGTCGTTGTCCTGTTGCAACACCCATCTTCTGTTAAGCTTCAGCTGGTGGACAGATGGCCTTAAAGTGGAATGAAACCCAGCAATTCTTCTTTGCTCTAAAACATTATTTACAGCATATTATATACTCCCAGCATTTTGCTTTTACTAGAACAGCATTCAAAGGGTTAAACACAGGACAGAAAAGCTCAATGCCGGGAAAGCTGGATACATCCAAACTGGAGATAATGTTATCTTGTGTTTAATTGTATCAAGTGAGGAATGTAAACAAACACTTCTCTGACACTGCAGACTCTCCTGAACACAGACAAAGCATTTCTGCTTATATTTCAAGATGAAAAATAACAGTTATGAATAAAATGTAAAGTCAGCTCTCAGAGCAAAAAAGTGAACTTTGGAAACTTGTAGTTTCTAAATGATTAATAATACTTATGCACAAAAGCAAATATGATAACCGTATGGCGCATAAAAAGTAGGAAACATGTTTTTTATTGAATATTATGTCAGGGTTTTATACCGGTTTAAGTTCTCCTGCAAAATGTCTTGATAAACTTTGGAATTCATTTTTCATTAGATGATGGCAATCCATCCAGGCCCTGACGTAGCAAAGCAGCCCCAAACAATGATGCCCATACCACCATACTTCACAGTTGGGAAAAGGCTTTGATGTTGGTGTGCTGTGCCTCTTTTTCTCCACACATAGGGCTTGATTCACTAAGACAAATAGCATGCCTTATCAGAGATAACACGCTTTATCAAAGTTAACACGCTTTATCAGAGTAGCATAGCGAACTTATTGCCTTTGCAATGATGACAGCTCCACTCGTCCTGCCCTGAGCCCCTGCGGGTTTGTAGCGCTCTCTATGCTACTCTGATAAGACATGTTAAATTTGATAAGGCCTGCTATTTGTCTTAGTGAAACAAGTCCATAGTGTTGTGTGTTTCTTCCAAACAACTCAACTGGTTTCATCTGTCCACCGAATATTTTGCCAGTACTGCTGTGAAACATCCAGGTGCTCTTTTGCAAACTTTCAATGTGCAGCAATGGTTTTTTTTTGGGACAGCAGTGGCTTCCTCTGTGGTATCCTCCCATGAACTCCATTCTTGTTCAGTGTTTTACGTATCATGGATTCGCTAACAGGAATGTTAGCTTATGCCACAAACTTTTGTAAGTCTTTAGCTGACACTCTGGGATTCTTCTTCACCTCATTGAGCATTCTGCACTGTGCTCTTGCAGGCATCTTTACAGGACGGTCACTCCTAGGGAGAGTAACAGCAGTGCTGAAATTTTTCCATTTATAGACAATTTGTGTTACCATGGACTGATGAACAGCAAGGCTTTGGGAGATTTTTATAACCCTTTCCAGCTTTATGCAAGTCAACAATTCTTAATCGTAGGTCTTCTGAGAGCTCTTTTGTGTGAGGCATCATTCACATCAGGCAATGCTTTCTGGAGAAAGCAAACCCAAAACTGGTGTGTGGCTTTTATAGGACACGGCAGCTGTAACCAACACTACCAATCTTTTTATTGATAGGACTCCTGCTGGCTAACACCTCACTCCAATTAACTCTTGGAGATGTCATAAGTATAGGGATTCACATACCTTTTCCACTAGCACT